>NC_088331.1:21525000-21825000 GCF_036884655.1 Musa acuminata AAA Group
CGGATCATGATCTCTCTAATGAGTTGGAACCTCCTCAGAGCACTTCTGATAAGACCTGGGTTTCCTTATTTGAGTAATCGCCCCATTATTATCGTAATATAAGGGAATCAACTCCTCGTTGCTCGGCACGACTCCCTGATCTGTGGTGAACTTCTTCATCCAGGCTCCCTCCTTTATTGCCTTTGCTGCATCAATGTAGTCCACCTCTATGGTCATGCTAGTAGTAGTATCTTGCTTAGAACGTTTCTAGCACACTGCTCTTTCATTCAAGGTGTACACATACCTTGTGACTTGCTATCATCGACATCGGACTAGAAACTTGAGTCCATGTAGCATTCAATCCTGAGGCTACTACCTCCATATATAAATAAAGAATCCTTAGTCACTCTTAAGTACTTAAGGATACACTTTATTGCTTTTTAGTACTCGAAGCTTGAATTCGCCTAATACCTGCTCATGACACTCAGAGCATATGCTATATCAGGCTTGATACATAGCATGACATATATGATAGACCCTATTACTAAGGCATAGGGTATCCTATCCATGTTCGCCCTTTCTTCAAGAGTCTTTAGGGACATACTCCTAAAAAGCGATATCTTATGTCTTATCGGTATGAGACTTCTCTTAGACCTTTTGACAATAGTATCAATATACTTGGACTATGACAAGCCATCCTCTTAGATCTATCTCTATAGATCTGAATCCCCAAGATACAGGATGCTTCTCCTAAGTCCTTCATGGAGAAGTGTCTAGATTGTTGAGTCTCGGATTTTGATGATGAAGTCAATTGTCATTTGTTATCTAATCTATGTGTTTGAGATAAGTGTGCAGGATTAACTACGATGAGAGTAAGACAAGCAGCAGGTGTTGCGCCGGAGTCAAGATCATGATCACTTTGGGAGTTCGAGAGTTCGTCGGAAGTTCGGCCGGTCGTCGGAGGTTCAACGAGAACAGATCCGAGAAGTCCAGAAGCTTGCCAAGCGAAGTTCGTCGGAACTCGCCAAGTGGATCGTCGCAAAGTCCAGGAGTATGCCGGATGTCCGCAGAAGGATCACTGAGGGTTTATCGGATGATCGACGGAAGTTCGCCGGAAACTCGCCGGAAGAAGCGATTGACGCATCGGAGCATAGCTGCAGAAGTTGTCTTAGAGTTAATCGTAGTTAGCACGATGATTAAGCTTGAAAATGGGAGGTGATCCCATTAGCTTAATCTTGGGGCAATTGGGCCCCTGAAAAGATTCAAATTGGGCCGAATGGAGCGAACCATTCGGACCCTGATTGCACCAGGCGGTGCAACTGCCCAGGCCAGGAGGTGCAACCGCCAGGGCTGCGGGACTGGGCTGTGCAACCGCCCAGGCCATGTCTTCCAGCGGGACTGGGCGGTGGAACCACCCCAGCCAAGAGGTGCAACCGCCCAGGGCTCAGTCTTCGAGCTAGACTGGGCGGTGCAACCTCCTCTGTCAAGAGGTAGCACCGCCAGAGCTCAAGTTTCGAGCTCTGGCAGAGAGGTGCATCAGCCTGAGCTCAGTTTCGAGCTCTGCCAGGTGATGCAACCACCGAGCTCAGTCTTCGAGCTCTGCCAGGCGGTGCAACCACCGAGCTCAGTCTTCGAGCTCTGGCAGAGAGGTGCAATCGCCTGAGCTCAGTCTTCGAGCTCTGCCAGGCGGTGCCACCTCTCCAGTCAAGAGGTGCAACCGCCTGATCCCGGAATTCCGGGATTTGATCGTTTTGAGCTCCAAATTTGAATTGGGTTGGGGCCTATAAATACCCCACCCATTCAACACTGAAAGAATACAGATCCACACCGAATTCTTGATCTTTTCAGTGATTCTAAGAGCTCAAATTTGTGTAAAGTCCTAAAGTTCTCCTCCTTCTGTTCTTCAAGTCTTGAGTTGTAAAGAGAGGAGAGAAAGGATCTGTAAAGGTTGTCTCCTGAGCCTGTCAAAAGGAGAGAAACTGTAAAAGGGCAGTTAGCCTTCGCCCATTGAAGGAAGGCAGCTAGTTGACGTCGGTGACCTCGTCGGAGGAGGAAGCCAAAAGTGGAGTAGGTCAAGACTGACCGAACCACTCTAAATCTCTGGTTTGCTTTTACCTTGAGCACTTTATCATTACTGCAAACCTCCTACATTGCTACTGCCCTCTGCGCCTTTACGAACGAGTTTCTAAGCTCTGATCTTTCAGAATCTGCATTCAAACGTAAATCGTGTTTTCGTACGATCTTCACACTGCAGTTTACGCTTACATTCGGATTCCATTTATAACTGCAAATTGCTTTCTACGTAAAACGCTTTTCAAGGTTCAAAACTGCTTTTAGACGCAAAACTACATTTAGACGTAAAATTATGTTTAGACGTAAAACTGCGTTTAGACGCAAAACTGCGTTTAGACGTAAAACTACGTTTAGACGTAAAACTGCGTTTAGACGCAAAACTGCGTTTAGACGTAAAACTGCGTTTTGACGTAAAACTGCGTTTGGACGTAAAACTGAGTTTAGACGTAAACTGAGCTTAGACGCAAACTGTGCTTAGACGCAAACTGTGCTTAGACGCAAACTGCACTTAGACGCAAACTGTGTTTAGACGCAAACTGCGCTTAGACGCAAAACTACGCTTAGACGCAAACTGCACTGTGATTCTGCTGTTATATCGAAATCGTTTTTTATCGGACGAACACAGCTTTAGCTTTTAAATTGCTGTAAGATTTCCGCTGCACTAATTCACCCCCCCCCCCCTCTTAGTGCTCTTGATCCTAACAATTGGTATCAGAGCGAGGTTAACTCTCTAAAGGATTAAAACCCAAGAGAGATGGCTTACGCCGGAAACCAAGAGGGGCATTCTATTACACGTCCACCCATGTTCAGTGGAACGGACTACACCTACTGGAAGACCCGAATGAGGATCTTTCTTATTTCTATGGATTTTGAACTGTGGAACCTTGTTGAAAACGGATTTTCAAAGTCTTCTCTTCCAATGATCGATTGGAATGAGTTGGAAAAGAAGGCTTTCGCTCTTAATGCAAAGGCTATGAATGCCTTATTTTGCGCACTTGATAAAAACGAGTTTAATCGTGTTTCAACTTGCGAAACTGCATTTGATATTTGGCACACACTTGAAGTGACCCACGAGGGCACAAGTAGAGTGAAAGAGTCAAAAATCAATCTGTTGCTGCATTCTTTTGAACTTTTCCGAATGAAACCGAGTGAAACCATTGGCGACATGTTTACCCGTTTCACGGATGTCGTCAACGGTCTAAAAGGACTCGGAAAAAGTTTTTCGGATTTTGAACTCGTAAATAAAATACTAAGATCCCTTCCTAAAAGTTGGGATCCTAAAGTCACTGCCATTCAAGAGGCAAAAGATCTGCGCAACTTCCCTCTTGAAGAACTAATCGGGTCATTAATGACCTACGAAATGACTTGCAAAGCTCATGAAGAGCAAGAAGACATCCTTCCAAAGAACAGGAAGGATATGGCACTTAAAACTTCTGAATGCCACTTGAGAGAAAACTCAAGTGATGAGGACTGTGATGATGACTTGGCACTTTTGACAAGAAAGTTTAAGAAATTCCTCAAAAGAAACAAGTTTAAAAACGATGTAAAAAATAAACTTGAACCCAAGAAGGACCAAGTGATCTGCTACGAATGTAAAAAGCCGGGACACTACAAGAATGATTGTCCCCAAGTCAAAAGAAGAACATCAAAGAAGAAGGCTCTTCAAGCAACATGGGATGACTCGAGCGCATCTGAAGAAGAGGAGTCCAACACCGAGCAAGTTGCTCATTACGCCTTAATGGCCATCGGAGAGGAGGTAATGGATTTATTAGATGCTGATTTATCTTTCGAGGAATTATTAAATGCCTTCCATGATTTATTTGATGAATGCAAAGTTATAAATAGAAAATACAAATTGCTAAAAAAGGTTCATGATAGTCTTACTTGTGATTTTAATAAGTTAAAAATTGAATATCATGATAGTTTAAATTCATGTATAAAATGTCATGATCTAGAAATCTGTCAAAAAGAAAACTTGCTACTTAAGGACACCTTGAAGAAATTCGAGGTTGGTAGCAAGTCATTAAACATGATCCTTACAAACAAGGGTCATGCTCCCAAAAGAAGTGGGATTGGATTTGTGAGGAGTCCTCACCAAAATCCAACTACCTTTGTAAAAGGCCCCATCTTACATGTTAGAAGCAAATGCAACTTTTGTTGCAAGTTTGGTCACAAGACACATTATTGTCCATTCAGGAAATGGAGTCCAAACAAATTGATATGGGTTCCTAAAGGAACCATGACAAATTCCATGCAACATGATAAAAAATGTAGATCTATTTGTGAGGAACCCAAAAGCAAATGGGTACCTAAACATCATCCTTTCTTGTAGAAAACTAAACCATCACAAGCTAGGAGCAAGAGATGGTACCTTGACAGTGGATGCTCAAGGCATATGACCGGAGATTCATCCCAATTCTCTAAGCTCTCTAGCATAAACGAAGGATATGTCACCTTCGGAGACAACAACAAGGGTAAAATCATTGGCAAAGGAACCATAGGTAACAAATCCAACTTTTCTATTGAAGATGTTTTGCTAGTTGATGGTCTAAAACATAACCTCCTAAGCATTAGTCAATTATGTGATAAAGGATATATCATCAAATTTGAATCTAATGCTTGCGTCATTGAAAAACCTCACAAAAACATATCTATGATTGCATTAAAACAAAATAATGTATACACTATTGACATCGATGATTTATGTAATGAAACATGTTTTTCTGCTTTAAATGAGAATGCTTGGATATGGCACAAAAGATTAGGTCATGCTAGCATGAAGCTAATCACTCAAATATCATCCAAAGAACTTGTAAGAGGAATTCCTCATATCAAGTTCATCAAAGATAATGTATGTGATGCCTGCCAATTAGGTAAACAAATTAAGAGTAGCTTCAAATCTAAAAATCAAGTAAGCACATCTAGGCCCTTACAATTGATCCATATGGACTTGTTCGGACCCATCTCCACATCAAGCCTAGGAGGTAGCAAATACGCTTTCGTCATCATAGATGACTATAGCAGATACACATGGACTTACTTTTTAAAACAGAAAAGTGAATGCCTTAGATCTTTTACCAAGTTTTGCAAACTCGTTCAGAATGAGAAAGGTTCTATGATTTCGTCAATTAGAAGTGATCATGGTGGTGAATTTCAAAACCATGATTTCCAAGAATTTTGTGAACTCAATGGATACAACCATAATTTCTCTACTCCTAGAAACCCTCAACAAAATGGAGTTGTAGAAAGAAAAAATCGAAATTTACAAGAAATGGCAAGAACCATGTTGAATGAACATAACCTACCCAAATATTTTTGGGCCGAAGCCGTAAATACTGCATGCTATATCTTAAATAGAGTTCTAGTGAGACCTCTACTAACCAAAACTCCCTATGAGTTATGGAACAATAAAAAACCCAACGTTTCATATTTCAAAGTCTTTGGGTGTAAGTGTTTTATCTTGAATGAAAAAGACAACTTAGGAAAATTTGATGCTAAGTCCGATGAAGGAATCTTTCTTGGTTATTCTACAGTTTCTAAAGCCTTTCGTAGCTTTAATAAAAGAACTCTAATTATTGAAGAATCCATTCATGTTGTTTTCAATGAGACTTCTGAAATCACGAAAAATGATATTGACGATGATGTTAATTTTGACTCTTTAAATTTAAACGAGACCCCGTCTCCAACTAGCAACTTGAATGCATCCACTTCTCAGATTTCCTTACCCAAGGATTGGAAGTATGTAGATGCTCATCCTAAGGAGCTAATCTTAGGAGACACATCAAAGGGAGTTCAAACACGATCTTCTCTTAAAACCTTTTGTGCAAATACTGCCTTTCTCTCCCAAATTGAACCCAAATGCGTTGATGAAGCCATGAAAGATGATTCATGGATTATCGCAATGCAAGATGAATTAAATCAATTTGAGAGAAATGAAGTGTGGAAGCTTGTTCCTAGACCAAATGATCATCTAGTTATTGGTACTAAATGGGTCTTCAGAAACAAGCAAAATAAAAATGGTATCGTGGTTAGAAACAAGGCTAGATTAGTGGCCAAAGGTTTCAACCAAGAAGAAGGTATCGATTACGAAGAAACCTTCGCTCCTGTGGCACGATTGGAAGCCATAAGGATGCTCCTTGCCTACGCTAGCAGTAATAATTTTAAGTTGTTTCAAATGGATGTTAAAAGCGCCTTTCTTAATGGCTTTATTTCCGAAGAAGTCTATGTTGAACAACCTCCTGGATTTGAAAATAATAGTCTCCCTAATCATGTGTTTAGATTAACTAAAGCTCTCTATGGTTTAAAACAAGCTCCTAGGGCTTGGTATGAGAGACTTAGTTCTTTTCTTATTGAAAATAATTTCATAAAAGGCAAGGTTGATACTACATTATTCATCAAGAACTTTGAAAACAATTTTCTCATTGTTCAAGTTTATGTTGATGATATTATCTTTGGTTCTACAAATGAATCTCTTTGTGAATCCTTTGCGAAAACTATGAGTTGTGAATTCGAAATGAGTCTAATGGGAGAGTTAACATTCTTCTTAGGCCTACAAATCAAACAACTAAGCAATGGCATCTTTATTAGTCAAACCAAATATGCTGTGAGTTTGCTAAAGAAGTTCAAAATGAATAAATCAAAAGCCATTGACACTCCTATGAGCACCTCCACTAAGTTAGAAATTGATGAGAATGGAGAAAGCTTCGATCAAAAAACCTATAGGGGTATGATAGGAAGTTTACTTTACCTCACTGCCACCATACCAGACATCATGTTCAGTGTAGGACTTTGTGCTAGATTTTAATCAGACCCTAAGATATCTCATCTCAAAGCAGTCAAAAGAATACTCAGATATCTTAATGGAACTACCAATCTAGGGTTATGGTACCCAAAATCAGAAAATTTTGAATTAACAGCTTATGCTGATGCGGACTTCGCTGGCTGTAGACTAGACAGAAAAAGCACATCAGGATCATGTCAATTTTTAGGACATGCCCTTGTATCCTGGTCATCTAAGAAACAAAACTCGGTTGCTCTATCAACAACCGAAGCTGAATACATTGCAGCAAGTGCATGCTGTGCACAAGTTGTATGGATGAAAAACACTTTAGAAGATTACAAAGTGAATCTTAAAGATATTCCCATTAAATGTGATAACACGAGTGCAATATGCTTAACTAAAAATCCTATACAACACTCAAGAACAAAACACATTGATATTAGACATCACTTTATACGAGATCATGTCACTAATCATGATGTAACCATAGAGTTTATTGATACCAAACATCAACTAGCTGATATCTTTACAAAACCCCTATGTGAAGAACAATTTCATTACATAAGAAGAGAATTAGGAATGTTGATGTGTCTGAATACTTAAACTAGTTAAAATTATTTTTCGGATGTTATTACTATTACATGCCTTGACAACGCTTGATCAAATAACATGTTGCAAATTATGTGACAAATATTTTTAACCAAATGCATGTAAGAAGTTCATTTTTCGGTTTGTATGCTAAAAATGGGATGTTCCTGTACACTCTTATGAAAACTTTTTGAAAAATGACTTTCCTCCTTCAAGCAACAAACAATAAAGAGATATTCAAAGAATTATATGTGTCATGACTTCCTTTATGTGCTTGATAATGCTATCATGCTTTTTGTTGATGACAAAGGGGGAGAAACATATGAATTGATAAACACTATGCTGAACTGCCATAATCATGTCTATGTCATAGTTGCAAATACTTGAGTGATGCTATAAACAATGTTATAGTTATGCCATCCTTGCATCACCAAGAGATATGTGAACATGTGCTATAGTTTGCATCATGTCTTGATTTGATATTCTATATTGTGAAGTAAATGCAAACTTGCTAGAAAATCTCAAATGTGTGCATCATGTAAAAAGTCCTTTGTAGCTTTATATGATTAAATGATGAATAGTTACAAACACTATCATACAAACTTGATGATGTATGTCATGCCTTGACATCATTCTTGAAGAGATACATCATGATGGGCATCATGATGGGAGCATTGATAAGTTTAACTGATCTAACTTATCAATACGTCACTTGAATTCTTAGGTCTTGAAATCAAGGTTGACTTATCTCAACTATGGCATATAGATAGGGGGAGTTAAGGACAACTCCTTTATCAATTGATTGTCATCATCAAAAAGGGGGAGATTGTTGAATCTCGGATTTTGATGATGAAGTCAATTGTCATTTGTTATCTAATCTATGTGTTTGAGATAAGTGTGCAGGATTAACTACGATGAGAGTAAGACAAGCAGCAGGTGTTGCGCCGGAGTCAAGATCATGATCACTTTGGGAGTTCGAGAGTTCGACGGAAGTTCGGACGGTCGTCGGAGGTTCAGCGAGAACAGATCCGAGAAGTCCAGAAGCTTGCCAAGCGAAGCTCGTCGGAACTCGCCAAGTGGATCGTCGCAAAGTCCAGGAGTATGCCGGATGTCCGCAGAAGGATCACCGAGGGTTTATCGGATGATCGACGGAAGTTCGCCGGAAACTCGCCGGAAGAAGCGATTGACGCATCGGAGCATAGCTGCAGAAGTTGTCTTAGAGTTAATCGTAGTTAGCACGATGATTAAGCTTGAAAATGGGAGGTGATCCCATTAGCTTAATCTTGGGGCAATTGGGCCCCTGAAAAGATTCAAATTGGGCCGAATGGAGCGAACCATTCGGACCCTGATTGCACCAGGCGGTGCAACCGCCCAGGCCAGGAGGTGCAACCGCCAGGGCTGCGGGACTGGGCGGTGCAACCGCCCCAGCCAGGCGGTGCAACCGCCCAGGCCATGTCTTCCAGCGGGACTGGGCGGTGCAACCGCCCCAGCCAAGAGGTGCAACTGCCCAGGGCTCAGTCTTCGAGCTAGACTGGGCGGTGCAACCTCCTCTGTCAAGAGGTAGCACCGCCAGAGCTCAAGTTTCGAGCTCTGGCAGAGAGGTGCATCAGCCTGAGCTCAGTTTCGAGCTCTGCCAGGTGATGCAACCACCGAGCTCAGTCTTCGAGCTCTGCCAGGCGGTGCAACCACCGAGCTCAGTCTTCGAGCTCTGGCAGAGAGGTGCAATCGCCTGAGCTCAGTCTTCGAGCTCTGCCAGGCGGTGCCACCTCTCCAGTCAAGAGGTGCAACCGCCTGATCCCGGAATTCCGGGATTTGATCGTTTTGAGCTCCAAATTTGAATTGGGTTGGGGCCTATAAATACCCCACCCATTCAACACTGAAAGAATACAGATCCACACCGAATTCTTGATCTTTTCAGTGATTCTAAGAGCTCAAATTTGTGTAAAGTCCTAAAGTTCTCCTCCTTCTGTTCTTCAAGTCTTGAGTTGTAAAGAGAGGAGAGAAAGGATCTGTAAAGGTTGTCTCCTGAGCCTGTCAAAAGGAGAGAAACTGTAAAAGGGCAGTTAGCCTTCGCCCATTGAAGGAAGGCAGCTAGTTGACGTCGGTGACCTCGTCGGAGGAGGAAGCCAAAAGTGGAGTAGGTCAAGACTGACCGAACCACTCTAAATCTCTGGTTTGCTTTTACCTTGAGCACTTTATCATTACTGCAAACCTCCTACATTGCTACTGCCCTCTGCGCCTTTACGAACGAGTTTCTAAGCTCTGATCTTTCAGAATCTGCATTCAAACGTAAATCGTGTTTTCGTACGATCTTCACACTGCAGTTTACGCTTACATTCGGATTCCATTTATAACTGCAAATTGCTTTCTACGTAAAACGCTTTTCAAGGTTCAAAACTGCTTTTAGACGCAAAACTACATTTAGACGTAAAATTACGTTTAGACGTAAAACTGCGTTTAGACGCAAAACTGCGTTTAGACGTAAAACTGCGTTTAGACGTAAAACTGCGTTTAGACGCAAAACTGCGTTTAGACGTAAAACTGCGTTTTGACGTAAAACTGCGTTTGGACGTAAAACTGAGTTTAGACGCAAACTGCGCTTAGACGCAAACTGTGCTTAGACGCAAACTGCGCTTAGACGCAAACTGTGTTTAGACGCAAACTGCGCTTAGACGCAAAACTGCGCTTAGACGCAAACTGCACTGTGATTCTGTTGTTATATCGAAATCATTTTTTATCGGACGAACGCAGCTTTAGCTTTTAAATTGCTGTAAGATTTCTGCTGCACTAATTCACCCCCCCCCCCCCTCTTAGTGCTCTCGATCCTAACATAGATAACCAAGCCTTTACTATGAATAGCATTCCTACATCATTCCCAACGATGAGGATGTCGTCCACATATAACACCAAGAAGGTAATAACGCTCCTACTTACCTTCCTGTACATATAAGACTCATCTTCATTCTTAACAAAGTCATAAGATCTGTCTACCTCATCAAATCTTATGTTCCAACTTCGAGAAGCTTACTTTAGTCCATAAATGGATCTAAGCAACTTATACAACTTATCCGGGTAGTCTTTGGACATGAATCCCTTGGGCTATATCATATACACCTCTTCCTCAATGTTCCCATTAAGGAATGCAGTTTTCACGTCCATTTGTTAGATCTTATAATCATAGTGTGCTGTAATAGCCAATAGAATTCGGATGGATTTTAGCATGGCTATGAGTGAGAAGGTTTCGTCATAGTCATCACCTTGCCTTTGATGATACCCTTAGCCACTAGTCTTGCTTTATAGGTCTCTACCTTTCCATCTACTCCGATCTTCTTCTGAAAGATCCACTTGCAACTAATGTGTACAATACCCTCGGGTGCATCAACTAGGTTCTAAACCTTGTTGGAGTACATGAAATCCATCTTAGAATTCATGGCTTCTTGCCACTTCCTAGAGTCTATACTCGTAATAGTCTCTTTGTCGGTCTGAGAGTCAATATTCTCAACATCATCTCCTCTAATATGTCCCACATATCTCTCAGAAGAATTGGATACTCTATCGGACCTATGTACAGTTGGAACTTATGTGTTAGGTAATTGAACAAACTCGGGCTGTGGAGTGATGCTTGAGCTAGGTTCTCCAACCTTGCTCAACTCTATCATGCTCCTACTACCTCCACCAAGAATGTGTTCCTTCTCAAGGAACATTACTCTCTTGGCTACAATGACCTTTTGGTCATTGGGATGATAGAAATAATACCCACAAGTTTTCTTGGAAAAGTATCCCACGAACTTGCATTGCTCCATCCTCGATTCCAACTTATCGGGGTTGTGTCTTTTAACGTGGGCAGGGCAGCCCAAAATCTTAACAACCATAAGATTGGGCTTCTTCCCTTTCCGTATCTCATATGACATAGACACTACCGAATTAGTTGGAACTCTGTTCAAAAGGTAAGCTACGGTCTCTAGGGTATGTCCCTAGAATGAGATGGGTAGGTCAGTGAAACTCATAACTAATCGTACCATGTCTAACAATGTATGATTCCTCCTTGCAAATATATAATTATGCTGAGGTATATAAGGAGCTATCCATTGGGATAGAATCCCATGATCCTTGAGGAAGTGGGTGAACTCTGTACTTAAGTACTCACCTCCTCGATCAGATAGAAGAGTCTTGATACTCTTTCTAGTCCAGTTCTCTACTTCATTCTTCTACTCTCTGAATTTCTCAAAGACCTCGGACTTGTACTTTATTAAGTACACATGTCCATACCTTAATAAATCATCAATAAATGTAATGAAGTAGGAGTAACCACCAATGACATGAGTTGACATGGGTCTATATACATCACTATGTATAAGTTCTAGTAGCTTAGTGGCTCTCTCTCCAGTTCCACTAAATGGAGAGTTGGTCAGTTTTCCACGAAGGCAAGGCTCGCAAGTTGCATATGACTCATAGTCGAATGAATCTAGATATTCATCCTTTAGCAACTTTTGAATCCTTCCCTCATGGATGTGACCTAGCCTACAATGACATAGGTATTCACTGTTCACCTTATCTCGTTTCCTCTTTTGGACATACTTACATTATTGATATATGGAGTAGTGTCTAACAAAAATAAATCATTATGCAATATTCCTTTCGCTAATCTCCTCTGCTTTGCCAGAATCTACAATAAATTGCAGATGTGATAAGTGTTAGGAACGAGTCGACACTAAGAGGAGAGGTGAATTAGTGCAGCGGTAAATACGTCAGTTTTGAAAATTCTTTCGTAGGTTAAAAACTGATTTCGGAAACTTGAAAGCATATGCGAGTGTAGGCGTAGTAAAAGCACAGTAAAGAGGAGAGGCAATTTGCTATAAAAGTAAAGTGCTCAAAGGAAACACAAACCATATTTTTATAGTAGTTTAGTCGTCGTGACCTATATCCACTCCGCCGATTCATTGTCCGTCGAGGCCACTGGCGTCCAGTATCAATCTTCTTTCAATAGGCAAAGTCCAACCACCTTTTACAACTCGATTCTCTTTTTACTGGGTTTAGGAGATAACCCTTACACTCCCACTTACTCCTCTATCAAACTATTCTAATACTTAGAACTTTTAAGAGGAGTTCACACAAGATTGCAACAACGTTTCTTTCTATATTTACCCTCAAGTCTTATGTATCTTAACCAGGGATGAGAGAGGTATTTATAGGCTTCAAGTTGATTCAAACTTGGAGCCTAAAAATGTCTCATCCCGGGTTTCACGGGTACGGGCGAACCGCATAGCATCCTGACACTGGGTGGTACCACAGCCTGATAGAGCTCGGAGACCGAGCTTTGGCAGTATCACTGCCTGACAGGGGCGGTACCACTACCCATACCACCTAGGAGACTGAGTCTCCCAAGCGATGCCACCGCCGGCCAAGCTTTTAGTATCCTGGTTGGGCCTTAAATCTGGCCCAAACCAACCCAACTTCGGGCCCAGTTGGCCCCTAATAGAGTTGATGGGATTATCTTACAATCCCAACTCTAATTATGTGCTAACTATGATTCCTAAGACATATTCTAAGCAAAATAGTCCAGTTTCTTTCGGCGAGCTTCCGACAATCTTCTAGCGAACTTCGACAATCTCTCGGCAATGTTCTAGCAGACTCCCGGCTAGCTCTTGGACTTTATGATGATCTTCTAGGTAAGTTTTGATGAGCTTCTTTGGCAAGCTCCATGACTTCTCGGTCAATTTCGATAGAACTTCCGATGAACGTCCGGAATTCCGACGAACTCTCGAACTCCCAACGAAATCACGTTTTTGACTTTGGGACTTCATTTTCCTTTATGCCTTGCTATTATTGCTAATCCTGTACACATAAAAACACACTTTGATCTAGACAATTATTATTAAGCATGAATCATATTATTTGGCATGTCATTTGTCCATCCACGCTTCGTCCGATTCTTCGGCGCATCGTCCTCTCTTGCGGCCTATTGCCCAATCGATTAGTTGACCACCACAACTCCAATATCCTTGGCTCAATATCTGCTCTTCTTGGCTTGATGTCCGAATCCATGGCCCGAAGGCTTTTGTCAATACGTCGATCGATCCTTCGGCGCGACATCCAATCTTCTGACATGTTTCTTCGGCCCAATATGATTCTTCCTACTTTAAATGTCTCTCTCTGATCATTCTTATGCAAAAAAAAGTATGACTCAGCAAAGGTTTATGAGAAAGTCTCTAGGGGTGTCTTGATAGTGATTCTTACTTGTATGATATACTTGACTAAGATAAAATTTGAAAATATGATTTGAACTTGCATTAATTCACCAACATTTATCTATCTTTTTAATTGGATTGTGTCTAGGTGGTGTCCTTTTTGATATTACATAAGGACACCCACTTTTCTCCATATCTAAATATTATTAAATAACAAGACCTAGGAAACTTCTAATATATCAAAGCATATTGAAATAATTAACCACAATCAAAGTCCATAGAATTCAATCTTCGCACTAGATGATAGCTAATTTTTTCCAAGTAGCTAAAATAAGTAATTCAAAATTATATAAAACACTAATAGATACATTAATATATAATATTTAGATTTTCAACCTATTTGTTAACCAGGTTAAATAAAAAATCTTTTTAAATTCTCACCATGAGGGTTCAATAAAACAAAAACCTATATGTGGCACCATGGACTGCTTAATATGGTTATCATATATCATCTATTTCCTTTAAAAAGGTGGATGAATTGTTTTGATTTCCATTTCATTAATTTTTAACGAAATCATAAGTTTCTTTCATACTATATTTGAACATTCAAAAAGCCTATATAAAAAGGTTCAAATGAAATCTTTAAACATCATTCACTCAATTTGGTAGCCACATGCTTGGTTATCATGCTAGCAATCCTTGGATGTCTATTTTCTCTTTGTCATAGTAAGCATCCTTGTGTTAATTATTTTTTGATACTCTTGTATTTTTTATTTTAATTAAATTAAAATTGAACAAGTAGTTAAGTGGTCTTAACATGCTCCTTTCATCAAAAGAAGCAAATATAATTTAAAAGATAATCAGTGATAATACTTGCTAATCTCATCTTCATAAAAAATAAATAAATAAAATATTTTTCTTCTACTAATTTGGTTTTACTTTTTGTTTCCTAAAATTAAAGGTTGGGATATTAAAAGGATGGAATAGGGAAACAAAATAGTGGCAATTCCATGCTTGATATTTAAACGTGAATGTGGTTTTGAATGCGTATGTTGTCTATATGATCAAAGGTATTATATAGCATGTGAGTTTTGCCAAAAAAATTATCATCCTCCAGCTCTTTATAGCCCATAGTGACCACCTATTATAATTGTTTTACTTCATGTTGTTGTTTGAATAAAAATCTCATCTTAAGCTTTTCTTCTTCATCTCTATGATATGTGTTGTTTATTTTATTTATTAAGTTTAATAATATATCAAATATCGTAGTGCAAAAAGGTCTATTTTTGTCTTGCACAATGAAGAAAGAAAAGCCAAACAATTGTAAAATAATCTTAAGAGCGATTCAAGATTTATTATGAAAAAATAAAATATAATTTATACCACAAATCAATTTCATTTTTTTATCTTCAAGGAAATGATAGAAATCATATATCATAGTTGTCTTTCAATTTAATAATGAACGAGGTGACTAATGTTTTTTTTTTTAAAAGAAACTTTCATTTCTTTAGAGAACAAAAGCATCATATCTTTTGGCTGTTAGCAAACAAAAAAAACTTTATAATTGACAGTTATCCTCCCCTCATAAATTAAGATTATAAAATTTTTTATAGATGATCCAACCGATGATCTTAATTGTCTACTTATAAACACAATTCTTTAATAAATTCAAAATATTTCTAATTCAAACTAATATTTCAAATAATCATCATTTCATTTGTTACAACATTGGAGGTATGTTTCCTAGTTACACTAAAAGCCCGCTACTAATATGATGGCTTGACAAACAAAACACAAAGTAAACAATATAAGATTTGGAAGGAGGAAGAAATCAATGATTTATTTCAAGGGAATTAAATGGAAAAGTGTGCATATTGTGGCCATAGTTTGTGTGATATTGGGATGTAAAAGTAGTCAGTATAATAGACAATGCGTTTTGCTTGAAATATCTCCCACCTTAGCTACCAAGTTGGTCTCTGCTCCAAATCTTCCAAACTTTAGAAAGGATAAAGGATTAAAGATGTTCCAACTCTTTTTCACACAAGGAATGAAGAATATTTATTTTAGTTTCATTGCTCATGACCTTTACAGCACTAATATCCAACCTTTTCCGTTCTTGAGGTTTAATTTCTATAAAACATAAATCATTAATCAATTTATATATTTTGATAATATAACCAATAAAATGGATAAATTCAATGCATAAGGCTTCTTCTAATGTCGGGTATGAAAAAGAATTTTTTTATTATATCATGTATTATGGAGTTTTGCAATTAAATTTTTTTTTGAGTGCCACATAATATTTCTAGAATTGAAATATAAACATATGTTGCTAGAGATATTGTTGTTTCTAATTATTATATTTTTTTCCTCTGATAGAAAGTTGTCCAATGTAAAAAAGTTTATATAATTTAAGATACAAGAATTAAATTCTAATAAAATAAAATTTCATGACTAGGAATTCATTACTTTAATGGTGAGGGATAAAAAAAATTATATGTATTATAAAATGTATGTAGATTAAAAAATCATATTGAAAAAAATTCTACACTGAATGTAAGGTGGACAATTGATTATAATCATCTCCATTAATTCTCCACTCAACTTTCCTTCAAAAGAAAAATATCAATATATTACTTTGAAATAATGTAATGAAGATGTATTACTCTTTGCAAAATTGGTCATCTAGTTGGCAAATCCATTCACCAATTTATAAATATAGACAATATTATGTTGAATATTTTATAGTAATGAGTGCATAGAATCAATACTTACACTAAAAAGCTTACTTGCTTTCTAGGTCCTGTTTTAAAGATTCTTCATACTGATTAAACCTAAATTTTTATGAGGAAGAATAACTTAATTAATGAGTTGAAAAGACTAATGCTTTGTTTGTAAAAAAATATTGATAATTGAGTCAAAATAATTTTTGAAATAATTAATATAGATTGATATTTGTTCACTATTCTATATGAAATTGTAGTGGTTTTTAAACAAATAGAAAATATAAAAACCTAGGCATGACATATTCTCTATTGAATTCTTTCATAATTGTAGGAAAAATATCAATATGAACATCGTTGATGCATTTAATAGAATTTATGAAGATCGTAAGCTTATATCAAAATGAGGTAAAGTTATGATTGTTTTCATTACTTCAAAAAAATGATTATCTTTTGGGATGACTCATTTTGTTTCATGACTCTATATGATACCATATTAAAACTCTTGGCTAAGATTTTTGATCCAAGAATAATTTTTTTATAAAATAAGTTGGTAAGTAAATATAAAATTCTTTTGTCTCAGGTACAAATAAACATGACAACATCATTCAAGCTAATAAACTTTTATGCAATATGTCTAGCTTAAAGTGTAAAAATTTTCTTATGCTAAAAAAACATGACTCAACAAAGGTTTATGATATAGTCTCTAGGGGAGTCATGATAGTGATTCGTACTTGTATGATATATATGACTAATATAAAATTTGAAAATATGATCTGAACTTCCATTAATTCACCATCATTTATCTATATTTTTAATTGAATTATGTCTGGGTGGTTTCCTTTGTGATATTACACAAGGACACCCACTTTTCTTCATATTTAAATATTATTAAGTAACGAGACCTTAGTAAACTTCTAATAGATCAAAGAATACTAAAATAATTAACCACAATCAAAGTCCATAGAATTCAATCTTTGCACTAGATGATAGCTAAATATTTCCAAGTAGCTAAAATAAGTAATTCTAAATTATGTAAAACTCTAATAGATACATTCAAAATGTCAATATAAAAAGGCTCAATTGGAATCTTCAATCATCATTCACTTAAGATGGAAGCCACACGCTTGGTTATTATGCTAGCAATCCTTGGATGTCTGTATACTCTTAGTCATGGTAAGCATCGTTATGTTAATTATTTTTAGAAACTCTTGCATTTTTCATTTTAATTAAATTAAAATTGAATAAGCAGTTAATTGGTCTTAACATTATCCTTTCGTCAAACGAAGCAAATATAATTTAAAAGATGATCAATGACAATACTTGTTAATATCATCTTAACAAAAAAACAAAATGAAATATTTTTCTTCTACTAATTTGGTTTTTCTTATTGTTGCCCTAAAATTAAAGGTCGGGATATTGAAAGGATGGAAGAGGGAAACAAAATAGTGGCAATTCCATGCTTGAAATTTAAATGTGAAGGTGGTTTTAAATGCGTATGTTATCTATATGATCAAAGGTGTTATATAGCATGGGAGCTTTGCCAAAAAAATTGTCATCCCCCAGCTCTCTATAGCCCATAGTGACAACCTATTATAATTGTTTTACTTCATGTTGTAGTTTGAATAAAAATCTCATCTCAAGCTTTTCTTCTTCACCTCCAAGCTCTGTGTTGTTTGTTTTATTTATTACATTTAATAATATATCAAATATCATAGTACGAAAGGTCTATTTTTGTCTTGCACAATGAAGAGAGAAAAGCCAAACAATTATAACATAATCTTAAGAGCGAATCAAGATTTATTATGAAAAAATAAAAAAATAATTTATACCACAAATCAATTTTCATTTTTTTATCTTCAAGGAAATGATATTAATTATATATTATAGTTGTCTTTCAATTTAATAATGAACGAGGTGACCAATGTTTTTTTTTTTAAAGAGATACTTTCATTTTTTTAGAGAACAAAAGCATCGTATCTTTTGGTTGTTAGCACACAAAAAAAACTTCATATTTGATAGTTATCTTCTCCTAATATATTAAGATTGCCAAATTTTTTATAGATGATCCAACCGATGATCTCAATTGTCGACTTATAAATATAATTTTTAATAAACTCAAAATATTTCTAATTTAATAAACTTAAAATATTACACCTTAGCTAACTTTTGGGATTACTTATTTTGTTCCATGACTATATGATACAATATTACAACTCTTGGCTAAGATTTTAGCTCTGGGAACAAATTTTCTTTTAAATAAGTTGGTAAGTAAACATAAATTTTTTTTGTCTCGGGTACAAATAAATATGACAACATCTCAAGTTAATAAACTTTTTTGCAAAATGACTAGCTCAAAATGTAAAAATTTTCTTATGCTAAAAAAAAAAGACTCAACAAAGGTTTATGATAAAGTCTCTAGGGGAGTCATGAAAGAAAACTTCTACTTATGTGATATACTTGACTAAAATATAATTTGAAAATATGATCTAAACTTGCATTAATTCACTAATATTTATCTATCTTTTTAATTAGATTATGTCTGGGTGGTTTCCTTTATGATATTACAAAAGGACACCCACTTTTCTCCATATCTAAATATTATTAAGTAACGAGACCTTAGTAAACTTTTAATAGATCAAAGCATATTGAAATAATTAACCACAGTCATGATTTATTATGAAAAAATAAAATATAATTTCTACGAAAAATCAATTTCATTTTTTTATCTTCAAGGAAATGATAGAAATCATATATCATAGTTGTCTTTCAATTTAATAATGAATGAGGTGACCAATGTTTTTTTTTTTAAAGATACTTTCATTTTTTTAGAGAACAAAAGCATCATATCTTTTGGTTATTAGCACACAAAAAAAACTTTATATTTGACAGTTATCCTCCCCTCATAAATTAAGATTTCAAAATTTTTTACAGATAATCCAACCGATGATCTCAATTGTCGACTTATAAATATAATTCTTTAAAAAACTCAAAATATTTTAATTAAATCTAATATTTCAAATAATCATCATTTCATTTGTTATAGCATTGGAGGTTTGTTTTCTGATTACACAAAAAGCCCACTACTTATATGATGAACTGATAAAAAAGAATAAAGAATACAATACAAGATTTGGAAGGAGGACGATATCGATTATTTATTTCAAGATAATTAAATGGAAAAGTGTGCAGATTGTGGTCGTTGTTTGTATGATATTGGCATAAAAAAGTAGTTAGTATAATGGACAATGTGTTTTGCTTGAAATATCTCCCACCTTAGCTAGCAAGTTGGTCTCTACTCCACATCTTCGAAACTTTAGAAAGGATAAAGGATTAAAGAGGTTCAAACTCTTATTCACATAAGGAATGAGACTATTTATTTCAATTTCATTGCTCACGACCTTTACAGCACTAATATCCAACCTTTTCCTTACTTGAGGTTTAATTTCTATAAAACATAAATCATTAATCCATTTATATATTTTGATAATATAACCAATAAAATGTACGAACTCAATGCATAAGGCTTCTCCTAATGTCGGGTATGAAAAATAATTTTTTTATTATATCATGTATTATGGAGTTATGTAATTAAAAATTTTTTTGTGTGCCATATAATATTTCTAGAATGGAAATATAAAGATATGTTGCTATAGGTATTGTTGTTTCTGATAATTATATTTTTTTTCCTCTGATAGAAAGTTGTCCAATTTAATAAAGTTCATATAATTTAAGACACCACAATTAAATGCTAATAAAATAAAATTTCATAACACATAATTCATTACTTTAAAGGTGAGGGATAAAAAAAATTATAAGTATTATAAAATGTATGTAGAGAAAAAAAGCATATTGAAAAAAATTCTACACTGAATTAAGGTGGACAATTGATAATAATCATCTCCATTAATTCTTCACTCAACTTTCCTTCAAAAGAAAAACATCAATATATTACTCCAAAATTATGTAAGGTAGATGTATTACTTTTTGCAAAATTGGTCATCTAGTTGGCAGATCTATTCACCACTTTGTAAATATACATAATATTATGTTGAATATTTTTTAGCAATGAGTATAGAATCAATACTTACACTAAAAAGCTTCATTGCTTTCTAGGCCATGTTTCAAATATTCTTAATAGTGATGAATCCTAAATTGATGAGTTGAAAAGACTAATGCTTTGTTTATGAAAAATTATTGATAATTGAGTAAAAATAATTTTTGAAATAATTAAATATGGATTGATATTTGTTCACTATTTTTTATGAAATTTTAGTTGTTTTTAAACAAATAGAAAATATAAAAACCTAGACATGACGTATTCTCTATTAAATTCTTTCTCAGTTGTAGGAAAAATATTAATATGAACATCGCCGATGCATTTAATAGAATTTATAAAGATCATAAGCTTATATCAAAACTATTAGAGCTAGCCCAGGAAATTTACTACAAGATAATTTTGACAACCCAACAAAGACAATAAAGCGGAAAAGATAAAAGCGACAAGAATACCAGATTTACGTGGTTCGGTCAATTAACCTTGACCTACATCCACGGACGAAAGAGGAGCAAATCACTACTATAAAAGGGACAATTACAAATACCTTAAGAAGATGTTCCTAGGCCATAAAACACCCGAAAATACTAAACAAGAAAAACCTCAACTATAAGCCCAAACTATTTAACTGAGTGTGGACTTAAACCCAAAGCAAACACTTAGGTTTTTCTTATGGTGCCACTTGTGGTACCTCTTGTGGTACATCTGACTTCAAAGCTCAGACCCTTATTTATAGTTCCAATACGAGATAACAAGTCTGATTTTCCCGATGTGGGACTATGAGACTTGCCAAACTAATAAATCTCTACCTTGGCATGTCCCAACAAAATTTGCTCCACCTTCATAAAAGCCCCAATGGGCAATTACCAACAATAAACACCAACCAAGTCCAAGCACTGCTTGAACTTGTAAACCGGAAGAGGCTTCGTATGAATTTTCTGAACAAGGACTTTTCCCTCAGCAATAGTATCCCATTTGCATCCAACAATTTTCTTACCCGAAGGTGGCTTCACAAGATCCCAAGTTCTATTCTGATGAAGAGATTCTATTTCTTCATTCTTCGCAATCAACCACTTAGCTTACCAACTTCACTTGTTTCTTCTGCAACAAACAAAGCATATACAACAAAATTTGCATATCTTTGTGGTGGTTGAATATTTTTCCGTGGTCTATCCTTGGCTATGGAATATTGCTCTTCCTTTGGATCATCTGCGTTAGTAGACTCGGGACCACCTACTGACATTCTTTGAGTAGAAGAGTTCGACTTAAAAGAATCTGAACTACCAATCTCAAGCTCCACTTGCTTTTGCGCACTATCATTTGTACAACTAGTAGAATCCTCTTTGGAAGAAAATATAAACAATTCATCAAAAGTAACATCTCTACTGATTACAAATTTTGGGGATTTGGGATCATAACACCATAATCTATATCCTTTCACCCCAGAAGCATACCTAAGGAAAATACATTTTTTAGCTCGAGGCTCTAATTTTCCTTCATTTATATGCATGTATGCTGGACACCCAAAAATTTTTAAATTAGAGTAATCAGCAGGAGTACCTGACCAAACTTCCTCTAGAGTTTTAAAGTTAAGTGCTGCAGAAGGAGCGCAGTTGACAATGTAACAGGCCATATTAATCGCCTCTGCCCAAAAGTCCTTTGTCAACCCTGCATTTGATATCATACACCTTGCTCTCTCCAAGAGTGTTATGTTCATACGTTCGACCACACCATTTTGTTGAGGCGTCATCCTAATAGTACGATGCCGAGCAATTCCTTCATTTTTGCAGAATTCTTTAAAGTCACCTTCACAAAATTCCATGCCATTATCTGTTCAAAGCCGCTTAATCTGTTTACCTGTTTGTTTCTCAATCAATGCCTTCCATTATTTAAAGGTTAGAAAAACATCATTTTTATGCTTCAAAAAATAAACCCAAACTTTTCTGGCATAATCGTCAATGAAAGTCAACATATACCTAGCACTACCCTTAGACTGAACATGAGCTGGACCCCAAAGATCTGAATGAATATAGTCAAGAGTACCTTTCATTTTGTGAACTACCGGAGAAGTGAAGCTGACTCTATTTTACTTTTCAAAAATGCAGTGTTCACAAAAATCAAGTGGCCCAGTACTCTGTCCACAAAGTAGACCCCTTTTGCTCAATATACACAAACCTTTTTCGCTCATATGACCCAAACGCATATGCCATAATTTGGTGATGTCATAATCAAACAATGATGATGATGAGACTGCAATTGAGCCTGTGACAGTAGTTCCCTGTAAAATATACAAGCTACCAGACCTACAAGCTTTCATAACAACAAGAGCACTTCTAGAAACTTTCATAACTCCACCTTCAGCTGTGTATTTACACCCAAGGGCCTCTAGTGTGCCTAAAGAGATGAGATTCTTTTTAAAATCAGGAACATGTCTAACATTAGTGAGCGTTCTCACAATACCAAAATGCATTTTAATTCGGATTGTGCCTCTACCAACAACATTACATGCGGCATTATTGCCCATTATGTTGAATCTCAGATTTTGATGATGAAGTCAATTGTCATTTGTTGTCTAACCTATATGTTGAGATAAGTGTGCAGGATTAACTATGATGAAAGTAAGACATGCAGTAGGAGTTACGCCGGAGTCATGACAATGATCACGTTGGGAGTTCGAGAGCTCGACGGAAGTTCGGACTGTCGTCGGAGGTTCTGCGGGAACAAATCCGAGAAGTCCATAAGCTTGCCAAAGAAGCTCGTCGGAACTCGCCAAGTGTATCATCGCAAGTCCAGGAGTTTGCCGGAAGTCCGCAGGAGAATCACCGAGGGTTCATCGGATGATCGACGGAAGTTCGCCGGAAACTCGCCGGAAGATGCGATTGACGCACCGGAGCAAGCTGCAGAAATTATCTTAGGATTTATCGTAGTTAGCACAATGATTAAGTTGGTAATGGGAGGTGATCCCATTGGCTTAATCTTGGGGCAATTGGGCCCCTGAAAAACCCAATTTGGGACGAATGGATCTATCCATTCGGACCCTGATTACTATAGGAGGTGCAACAGCCCAAGCCAGGAGGTGCAACCGCCTGGGCTAAGTCTCCCAGGGAGACTGGGCGGTGTAACCGCCCCAGCCAGGAGGTGCAATCGCCTGGGCTTAGTCTCCAAGCGAGACTGGGCGGTGCAACCTCTCCTGACAAGAGGTAGCACCGCTTGAGCTCGGTCTTCGAGCTCTGGCAGGAGGTGCAACCGCCTGAGCTCGGTCTTCGAGCTCTGGTAGAGAGGTGCAACCGCCCCTGACAGAGGTGGCACCGCCCAGAGGCTTAGTCTTCGAGCTCTGCCAGGCGGTGCAACCGCCCTAGTCAGGAGGTGCAACCGCCTGATCTCGAAATTCCGGGAATTGACAGTTTTGAGCTCCAAATTTGAACTGGATTGGTGCCTATAAATACCCCACCCATTCAGCACTGAAAGGCAGCAATAACACTCGAAATCTTGACATCTTTCTGTGATTCTTAGAGCTCAAAATTGTTGTAAAGGCCAAAAGTTCTCCTCCCTCTGTTCTTCAAGTTTTGAGTTGTAAAGAGAGGAGAGAAAATTTCTGTAAGGGTTGTCTCCTAAGCCCGTCAAAAGGAGTGAAACTGTAAAAGGGTGGTTGGCCTTCGCCTATTGAAGGAAGGCCTCTAGTTGACGTCGGTGACCTCGTTAGTAGAGGAAGCCAAAAGTGGAGTAGGTCAAGATTGACCGAACCACTCTAAATCTCGGTTTGCATTTACTTTGAGCATATTATCTTTGCTGCAAACCTCCTCTGAAGCTTACTGTCTTCTGCGCTTTTACGATCGGGTTTCAAACCTTTTACTTTCCGAATCAGTGTTTAGACGTAAATCTGCTTTTTCGTACGATCATCATATTGCAGATTGCGTTTACGTTTTGAGCTTTACCATAACTGCAAGCTGCCTTCATACTCTTGCTTAAACTGTATCTTGCCTAATCAAGTGATTTACGAATCAGCACTTAGACATAAATAAGTTTCTTCGTACGAACATTGGATTTCAACTTGCGCCTATATTCTGGTTTTCATCATAGCTGCAAACTCCCTGCATAGATTAACTTTAATATCATCTTTGCTTAGAATCGGATTTTACATAGAAATCGTTTTTATCGTTCGAACGCAGCTTTCAATTTTAATCGCAAAAAGTTTTCCGCTGCACTAATTCACCCCCCCCCCTCTTAGTGCTGTCGATCCTAACATTTGGTATCAGAGCAGGGTTAACTCTCAAATGGATTAAAACCCTAGAGAGATGGCTTACGCCGGAAACCAAGAGGGCCATTCTATTACACGTCCACCCATATTCAATGGGACGGACTACACCTATTGGAAGACCCGAATGAGGATCTTTCTTATTTCTATGAATTTTGAACTTTGGAATCTTGTCGAAAACAGTTTTTCGAAGTCTTCTCTTCCAATGATCGATTGGAATGATTTGGAGAAGAAGGCTTTCGCTCTTAATGCAAAGGCTATGAATGTTTTATTTTGTGCACTTGATAAAAACGAGTTTAATCGTGTTTCGATTTGTGAAACCGCATTTGATATTTGGCACACACTCGAAGTGACTCATGAAGGCACAAGTAGAGTGAAAGAGTAAAAAATCAATCTTTTGTTACACTCTTTTGAACTTTTCCGGATGAAATCGAGTGAGACTATTGGCGACATGTTTACCCGTTTTACGAATGTCGTCAACGGTCTAAAAGGACTCGGAAAAAGTTTTTCGGATTTTGAGCTCGTAAATAAGATTCTAAGATCCCTTCCTAAGAGTTGGGATCCTAAAGTCACTGCTATTCAAGAGGCGAAAGATCTAAACAACTTCCCTCTTGAAGAACTAATTGGGTCATTAATGACCTATGAGATGACTTGCAAAGCTCATGAAGAGCAAGAAGACATCCTTCCAAAGAACAGGAAGGATATGGCACTTAGAACTTTGGAAGACCACTTGAAAGAAAACTCAAGTGATGAGGACTGTGACGATGACTTGGCACTTCTAACAAGAAAAATTAAAATAATCATTAAAAGAAACAAGTTTAAGAATGACACTAAAAATAAACTTGAACCCAAGAAGGACCAAGTTATTTGCTATGAGTGCAAAAAGCCGGGACACTACAAGAGTGATTGTCCCCTAAGTAAAAAAGAGAACAATAAAGAAGAAGGCGCTCAAAGCAACATGGGATGATTCGAGCGCGTCCGAAAAAGAGGAGTCCAACACCGAGCAAGTTGCTCATTATGCCTTAATGGCCATCGGAGAAGAGGTAACAAATTTAATAGATGCAGATATATCTTTCGATGAATTATTAAATGCCTTCAATGACTTATTTGATGAATGCAAAATTATTGATAGAAAATACAAATTGCTAAAAAAGGAGCATGATAGTCTTACTTGTGATTTTGATAAGTTAAAAACTGAATATTATGATAGTTTAAATTCATACATCAAATGCCATGATCTAGAAACTTTCCAAATGGAAAACTTGCTACTTAAGGATACCTTAAAGAAATTTGAGGTTGGTAGCAAGTCACTGAACATGATCCTCGTAAACAAGGGTCACGTTCCCAAAAGAAGTGGAATTGGATTTGTGAGAAGTCCTCACCAAAATCCAACCACCTTCATAAAAGGCCCCATCCTACATGTTCAACACCAAAACAAATGCAACTTTTGTAGCAAATTTGGACACAAGACGCATTATTGTCCATTCAAGAAAATTAGTCCAAACAAATTGATTTGGGTTCCTAAAGGAACAATGATAAACTCTATGCAACATGATAAACAATGTAGATCTATCATTGAGGCACCCAAATACAAATGGGTACCTAAAAATCATCATTTCTTGTAGAAACCTATACCATCGCAAGCTAGGAGCAAGAGATGGTACCTTGATAGTGGATGCTCAAGGCATATGATTGGAGATCCATCTCAATTCTCTAAGCTCACTAGCATAGACGAAGGCTATGTCACCTTCGGAGACAACAACAAGGGTAAAATCGTTGGCAAAGGAACCATAGGTAACAAATCCAACTTCCTTATTGAAGATGTTTTGTTAGTTGATGGCTTAAAACATAACCTCTTGAGCATTAGTCAATTATGTGATAAAGGATACACTGTCATATTCAAATCTAATGCTTGCATCATTGAAAAACCACACAAAAACATGTCTATGATTGCATTAAAATAAAATAACGTATACACTATTGACATCAATGATTTGTGTAATGAAATATGTTTTTCGGTTTTGAATGAGGATGCTTGGCTATGGCATAGAAGATTAGGTCATGCTAGCATGAAACTAATCACTCAAATATCATCTAAAGAACTTGTAAGAGGAATTCCTCATATCAAGTTCATCAAAGATAATGTATGTGATGCTTGCCAATTAGGTAAATAAATTAAGGGTAGTTTCAAATCTAAGAATCAAGTAAGCACCTCTAGGCCCTTACAATTGATCCATATGAACTTGTTCGGACCAATCTCCACATCAAGCCTAGGAGGTAGCAAATACGCCTTCGTCATTGTGGATGACTATAGCAGATACACATGGACTTACTTCTTAAAACAGAAAAGTGATTGCCTTAGATATTTTACCAAGTTTTGTAAACTTGTTCAGAATGAGAAAGGTTCCATGATTTCGTCAATTAGAAGTGATTATGGTGGTGAATTTCAAAACCATGATTTCCAGGAATTTTGTGAACTCAATGGATACAACCATAATTTCTCTACTCCTAGAAATCCTCAACAAAATGGAATAGTAGAAAGAAAAAATTGAAATTTACAAGAAATGGCAAGAACCATGTTGAATGAACACAACCTACCCAAATATTTTTGGGCCGAAGCCGTAAATACCGCATGCTATATTTTGAATAGAGTTCTAGTAAGACCCCTACTAACCAAAACTTCCTATGAGTTATGGAACAACAAGAAACCCAATGTTTCATATTTTAAAGTCTTTGGGTGTAAATGTTTTATCTTGAATGAAAAGGATAACCTAGGAAAATTTGATGCTAAATCCGATGAAGGAATCTTTCTTGGTTATTCTTCGGTTTCTAAAGCCTTTCGTATCTTCAATAAAAGAACCTTAATTATCGAAGAGTCCATTCATGTTTTTTTCAATGAGATTTCCGAAATCAGGAAAAATGATTTTGATGATGATGTTAATTTTGATTCCTTGAATTTAAATGAAACCCCTTCTCCAACTAGCAACTTGGATGCATCCACTTCCGAAACATCCTTACCCAAGGATTGGAAGTATGTAGATGCTCATCCCAAGGAGCTAATTTTAGGAGACACGTCAAAGGGGGTTCAAACACGATCTTCTCTTAAAAATTTTTGTGCGAACGCCGCCTTTCTCTTCCAAATTGAACCCAAATGTGTTGACGAAGCCATGAAAGATGATTCATGGATTATCGCAATGCAAGATGTACTGAATCAATTTGAGAGAAATGAGGTGTGGAAGCTTGTTCCTAGGCCAAATGACCATTTAGTTATTGGTACTAAATGGGTCTTCAGAAACAAGCAAGATGAAAATGGTATCGTGGTTAGAAACAAGGCTAGATTAGTGGCCAAAGGTTTCAACCAAGAAGAAGGTATCGATTACGAAGAAACCTTCGCTCTTGTGGCTCGATTGGAAGCCATAAGGATGCTCCTTGCCTACGCTAGTAGTAATAATTTTAAGCTATTTCAAATGGATGTTAAAAGCGCTTTTCTAAATGGCTTTATCTCCGAAGAAGTTTATGTTGAACAACCTCCTGGATTTGAAAATAATAGCCTCCCTAATCATGTGTTTAGATTAACTAAAGCTCTCTATGGTTTAAAAAAAGCCCCAAGGGCTTGGTATGAGAGACTTAGTTCTTTTCTTATCGAAAATAATTTCACAAAAGGCAAGGTTGATACTACATTGTTCATCAAGAATTTTGAAAATAATTTTCTCATTGTCCAGATTTATGTTGATGATATTATCTTTGGCTCTACGAATGAATCTCTTTGTGAATCTTTTGCTAAAACTATGAGTCTTGAATTCGAAATGAGCTTAATGGGAGAATTAACATTCTTCTTAGGCTTGCAAATCAAACAACTAAGCAATGACATCTTTATTAGTCAAACTAAATATGCTATGAATTTATTAAAAAAGTTTAATATGAACAACTCAAAGGCTATTAACACTCCTATGAGCACCTCTACTAAGTTAGAAATTGATGAAAGTGGAGAAAACTTCGATCAAAAAACTTATAGGGGTATGATAGGAAGTTTACTTTACTTCACTGCAACCAGACCAGACATCATGTTCAGTGTAGGACTTTGTGCTAGATTTCAATCAAACCCTAAGATATCTCATCTCAAAGCAGTTAAAAGAATACTTAGATATCTTAATGGTACGACAAATCTAGAATTATGGTACCCAAAATCAAAGAATTTTGAGTTAATTGCTTATGCTGATGCGGACTTTGCTGGCTGTAAACTAGATAGAAAAAGCACATCAGGATCATGTCAATTTTTAGGACATGCCCTTGTTTCCTGGTCATCTAAGAAACAAAACTCGGTTGCACTATCAACAACCGAAGCTGAATATATTGCAGCAAGTGCATGCTGTGCCCAAGTTGTATGGATGAAAAACACCTTAGAAGATTACAAAGTTAATCTTAAGAATATTCCCATTAAATGTGATAACATAAGTGCAATATGCTTGACTAAGAATCCTATACAATACTCAAGAACAAAACACATTGATATTAGACATCACTTTATACGAGATCATGTTACTAATCATGACGTAACCATAGAGTTCATTGATACTAAACATCAACTAGCTGACATTTTTACAAAACCTCTAAGTGAAGAACAATTTAATTTCATAAGAAGAGGATTAGGAATGTTGATGTGTCCGAATAGATAAACTAGTCAAAATTATTTTTCGGACTTTATTGGATCACTAATTGCTATGTGTTGAAATGTTTTGATTTTTGAAAAACTGTAGCATAATCTTGTCCGAATGCATAAAAGAATTCATCTCAATTTTGGATTTGCTTAACAGTTGGAATGACAAAAATCAAACACACTCTTTTGAAAAATATTTTTTCCGAAATGGATTTGATAAAATGACTTTCCTCCTTAATGCACAAAGGATTATAACAAAAAAGGGGAGAAGAAGTATTCAAAGCATTATACATATCATGCCTTCCTTTATATGCTTAATAACTTGCTTATATTGTTCTCATGATATCACATCTATTATGCTTTTTGTTGATGACAAAGGGGGAGAAATATATGAATTGATTTGATGCTATAAACACTGATGTTATGATTATGCCATGCCTGCATCATTAAGAGATATATGAACAGATGCCATATATAGAATATGCTATAAACACTGATGCTAATGATATCAAAATCTTACTTCACAGCTTTACATGTTGATATCTTACAATATGATGAATTGTTACAATTACCATCATTCAAAATTGTTATGTAAGAATGAATGTCAAGTATTGACATCATCTTCAAAGATGTCACTTGAATTCTTAGGTCTTGAATTCACAAATGACTTATCTCAAGTATGGCATGTAGACAGGGGGAGTTAAGGTTAACTCCATTCTCAATTGATTGTCATCATCAAAAAGGGGGAGATTGTTGAATCTCGGATTTTGATGATGAAGTCAATTGTCATTTGTTGTCTAACCTATATGTTGAGATAAGTGTGCAGGATTAACTACGATGAAAGTAAGACATGCAGTAGGAGTTACGCCGGAGTCATGACAATGATCACGTTGGGAGTTCGAGAGCTCGACGGAAGTTCGGACTGTCGTCGGAGGTTCTGCGGGAACAAATCCGAGAAGTCCATAAGCTTGCCAAAGAAGCTCGTCGGAACTCGCCAAGTGTATCATCGCAAGTCCAGGAGTTTGCCGGAAGTCCGCAGGAGAATCACCGAGGGTTCATCGGATGATCGACGGAAGTTCGCCGGAAACTCGCCAGAAGATGCGATTGACGCACCGGAGCAAGCTGCAGAAATTATCTTAGGATTTATCGTAGTTAGCACAATGATTAAGTTGGTAATGGGAGGTGATCCCATTGGCTTAATCTTGGGGCAATTGGGCCCCTGAAAAACCCAATTTGGGACGAATGGATCTATCCATTCGGACCCTGATTACTATAGGAGGTGCAACAGCCCAAGCCAGGAGGTGCAATCGCCTGGGCTAAGTCTCCCAGGGAGACTAGGCGGTGTAACCGCCCCAGCCAGGAGGTGCAATCGCCTGGGCTTAGTCTCCAAGCGAGACTGGGCGGTGCAACCTCTCCTGACAAGAGGTAGCACCGCTTGAGCTCGGTCTTCGAGCTCTGGCAGGCGGTGCAACCGCCCTAGTCAGGAGGTGCAACCGCCTGAGCTCGGTCTTCGAGCTCTGGTAGAGAGGTGCAACCGCCCCTAACAGAGGTGGCACCGCCCAGAGGCTCAGTCTTCGAGCTCTGCCAGGCGGTGCAACCGCCCTAGTCAGGAGGTGCAACCGCCTGATCTCGGAATTCCGGGAATTGACAGTTTTGAGCTCCAAATTTGAACTGGATTGGTGCCTATAAATACCCCACCCATTCAGCACTGAAAGGCAGCAATAACACTCAAAATCTTGACATTTTTCTGTGATTCTTAGAGCTCAAAATTGTTGTAAAGGCCAAAAGTTCTCCTCCCTCTGTTCTTCAAATTTTGAGTTGTAAAGAGAGGAGAGAAAATTTCTGTAAGGGTTGTCTCCTAAGCCCGTCAAAAGGAGTGAAACTGTAAAAGGGTGGTTGGCCTTCGCCTATTGAAGGAAGACCTCTAGTTGACGTCGGTGACCTCGTCGGTGGAGGAAGCCAAAAGTGGAGTAGGTCAAGATTTACCGAACCACTCTAAATCTCGGTTTGCATTTACTTTGAGCATATTATCTTTACTGCAAACCTCCTCTGAAGCTTACTGCCTTCTGCGCTTTTACGATCGGGTTTCAAACCTTTTACTTTCTGAATCCACGTTTAGACGTAAATCTGCTTTTTCGTACGATCATCATATTGCAGATTGCGTTTACGTTTTGAGCTTTACCATAACTGCAAACTGCCTTCATACTCTTGCTTAAACTGCATCTTGCCTAATCAAGTGATTTACGAATCATTACTTAGACGTAAATAAGTTTCTTCGTACGAACGTCGGATTTCTGCTTGCGCCTATATTCTGGTTTTCATCATAGCTGCAAACTCCCTGCATAGATTAACTTTAATATCATCTTGCTTAGAATCGGATTTTACACAGAAATTGTTTTTATCGTTCGAACGCAGCTTTCGATTTTAATCGCAGAAAGTATTTCGCTGCACTAATTCACCCCCCCCCCCCCCCCTCTTAGTGCTCTCGATCCTAACACATTACACCCAAGGGCCTCTAGGGTGCCTAAAGAGATGAGATTCTTTTTTAAATCAGGAACATGTCTAACATTAGTGAGCGTCCTCACAATATCATCATGCATTTTAATTCGGATTTTGCCTCTACCAACAACATCACATGCGACATTATTGCCCATCAAAACAATTCCACCATTACAAGATTCATATGTGGAAAACAAATCCCTATTGGGACACATGTGATAAGAACAACCCGAATCTAAAATCCATTCATTTTTAGACATCGTCCTATCATCAGTAGCAAAGAAAATATTTTCAACATTCTCATCAGATGCTACACTAGCTTCAGCGGACTCAGTAGTTTTCTCAACAAGTTTTCCCTTTTGCTTTAATTTATTTTTCAATTTAAAGCAATCAGTCTTAATGTGCCCCATTTTATGACAATATCTGCATTCCAAATTTCTATGTGTCTTAATGTGCCCCATTTTATGACAATATCTATATTCCAAATTTCTATGTCTGGATTTAGATCTAGATTTAGATCTACTACTGTCAAATTGTTTTTTATCCATTCTCCCCATAACAACCAGACTTCAGCCTGATTCCCTCTACTTTCCCCAATGATATCTCTGTCTATCTGCTCCTTAGATTTCAGTGCATATTTAATTTCTTGATACAAAACTGTTTCTTTTCCATAAATCAAAGTATCACGGAAATGCTTAAAAGATTGGGGAAGAGAACACAAGAGTAACAAAGCCTTATCCTCATCATCAATTTTTGCATCTATATTCTCCAAATCCATAACCAAAGAATCAAACTTATCAAGATGTGAGAGTATAGATGTACCTTCAGTCATCTGAAGCATATATAGACTCTGCTTCAAGTGAAGACGATTCTCCACTGTCCTCTTCATGTACAAGACTTTAAGCTTGTCCCACATGCTCTTAGCCGTAGTCTCTATAGCTACCTCCCGTAAAACCTCGTCAGAAAGATTTAGAATGATGCTTGATCGAGCCTTCTTATCCATACCCGCAAGCTCTTCTTTTGACATATCATCTGAAATTTACTTACAAGGTAATTTTGATAACCCAACAAAGATAATAAAGCGGAAAAGATAAAAGCGACAAGAACACCAGATTTACGTGGTTCGGTCAATTAACCTTGACCTACATCCACTGACGAAAGATGAGCAAATCACTACTATAAAAGGGACAATTACAAATGCCTTAGGAAGATATTCCTAGGCCATAAAACACCCGAAAATACTAAACAAGAAAAACCTCAACTATAAGCCCAAACTATTTAACTGAGTGTGGACTTAAACCCAAAGCAAACACTTAGGTTTTTCTTGTGGTGCCACTTGTGGTACCTCTTGTGGTGTATCTGACTTCAAAGCCCAGACCCTTATTTATAGTTCTAATACGAGATAACAAGTCTGATTTTCCCGATGTGGGACTATAAGACTTGCCAAACTAACAAAAATAAGGTAAAGTTATCAATGTTTTCATTACTTCAAAAAAATATTTAGCTTTTGGGATGACTCATTTTGTTCCATGACTCTATATGATACCATATTACAACTCATGGCTAAGATTTTAGCTCCAAGAATAATTTTTTTTTTTAATAAGTTGGTAAGTAAACATAAAATTATTTTCTCTCTAGTACAAATAAACACGACAACATCATTCAAGCTAATAAACTTTTTTGCTATATGGTTAGCTCAAAATATAAAAAATTTCTTATGCTAAAAAAATATGACTCAGCAATGGTTTATTATAAAGTCTCTAGGGGAGTCATGATAGTGATTCTTACTTGTATGATATACTTGACTAAGATAAAATTTAAAAATATTATATGAACTTACAATAATTCACCAACATTTATCTATCTTTTTAATTGGATTATGTCTAGGTGGTTTCCATTCTGATATTACACAAGGACACCCAATTTTCTCCATATCTAAATATTATTTAGTAACAAGACCTTAGGAAACTTCAAATAGATCAAAACATATTTTGAAATAATTAACCACAATCAAAGTCGAAAGAATTCAAACTTCGCACTAGATGATAGCTAATTATTTCCAAGTAGCTAAAATAAGTAATTCCAAATTATGTAAAACTCTAATAGATACATTGAAATACAATATTTAGATTTTTAACCTCTCTGTTAACTAGGTTAAATTAAAGATCTTTTTTAATTCTCACCATGAGGGTTCGGTAAAACAAATACCTATAAGTGGCACATTGGACTGCTTAATATGGTTATTATATATCATCGATTTCCTATAAAAAGGTAGACAAATTGTTTTGATTTCCATTCCATTAATTTTTAATAAAATCATAAGTTTATTTCATACTATATTTGAACATTCAAAAAGTCTATATAAAAAGGCTCAATTGGAATATTTAAACATCATTTACTCAAGATATTAGCCACAGGCTTGGTTATCATGCTAGCAATCCTTTGATGTTTGTATACTATTAGTCATAGTAAGCATCCTTGTTTGAATTCTTTTTTGACACTCTTGTATTTTTTATTTTAATTAAATTAAAATTAAACAAGTAGTTAAGTGGTCTTAATATGCTCCTTTCGTCAAACGACGCAAATATAATTTAAAAGATGATCAATGACAATACTTGCTAATCTCATCTTAACCAAAAAAGAAAATAAAATATTTTTCTTCAACTAATTTGGTTTTACTTTTTGTTATCTTAAAATTAATGGTCGGGATATTGAAAGGATGGAAGAGGGAAACAAAATAGTGGCAATTCCATGCTTGAAATTTAAATGTGAATGTGGTTTTGAATGCGTATGTTGTCTATATGATCAAAGGTGTTATATAGCATGGGAGCTTTGCCAAAAAAATTGTCATCCCCTAGCTCTCTATAGCCCACAGTGACCACCTATTATAAATGTTTTACTTCATGTTGTTGTTTGAATAAAAATCTCTTCTCAAGCTTTTCTTCGTCACCTCCAAGCTATATGTTGTTTGATTTATTTATTACGTTTAGTAATATATGAAATATAATGTGCGAAAAGGTCTGTTTTTGTCTTGCACATTGAAGAGAGAAAAGACAAATAATTATAACATAATCTATAGAGCTATTCAATATTTATTATGAAAAAATAAAAACTAATTTATACCATAAATCAATTTTCATTTTTTTTATATTCAAAGGAAATGATAGAAATCATATATCATAGTTGCCTTTCAATTTAATAATGAACGAGATTACCAATGTATTTTTTTATAAAGAGATACATTCATTTCTTTATAGAACAAAAGTATCATATCTTTTGGTTGTTAGCACATTAAAAAATTTTATATTTGATAATTATCCTACCCTCATAAATTAAGATTGTAAAATTTTTTATAGATGATCCAACCGATGATCTCAATTGTCGACTTATAAATACAATACTTAAAAAAACTCAAAATATTTTAATTTAATCTAGTATTTCCAATAATCATCGTTTCATTTGTAATAACATTGGGAGGTATTTTTCCTAATTACACTAAAAGCCCGCTACTTATATGATGGCCTGACAAACAAAACACAAAGTAAACAATACAAGATTTGGAAGGAGAAAGAAATCATTGATTTATTTAAAGAGAATTAAATGGAAAAGTGTGCAGATTGTGGCCATTGTTTGGATGATATTGGCTTGTAAAAGTAGTCAGTATAATAGACAATGCGTTTTGCTTGAAATATCTCCCACCGTAGATAGCAAGTTGAACTTTGCTCCACATCTTCCAAACTTTAGAAAGGATAAAGGATTAAAGAGGTTCCAACTCTTCTTCACATAAGGAATGAAGACTATTTATTTCAGTTTCATTGCTCACGACCTTTACAACACTAATATCCAACCTTTTCCTTTCTTGACGTTTAATTTATATAAAACATAAATAATTAAATAATTTATATATTTTGATAATATAACCAATAAAATGGATGTACTCAATGCACAAGGCTTCTCAAAATGTTGGGTATGAAAAAGAATTTTTATATTATATAATGTATGATGGAGTTATGCAATTAAAATTTTTTTTGTGTGCCATATAATATTTCTAGAATGGAAATATAAAGATATTTTGCTAGAGGTATTGTTGTTTCTGAAAATTATATTTTTTTTCCTCTGATAGAAAGTTGTCCAATGTAAAAAAGTTCGTATAATTTAAGATAGCACATTTAAATGCAAGTAAAATAAAATTTCGTGAAAAGGAATTAATTACTTTAAAGTTGAGAGATAAAAAAATTATAAGTATTATTAAGTGTATGTAGAGAAAAGAAGCATATTGAAAAAAATTCTACACAGAATGTAAGGTGGACAATTGATAATAATCATCTCCCTTAATTTTCCACTCAACTTTCCTTAGAAAGAAAATCATCAATATATTACTCCAAAATTATGTAATGTAGATGTATTACTCTTTGCAAAATTGGTCATCTAGTTGGCAGATCCATTCACCACTTTGTAAATATACACAATATTATGTCGAATAATTTTTAGCAATGAGTATAGAATCAATACTTACACTAAAAAGCTTAGTTGCTTTTTTGGTCCTGTTTCGAAGATTCTTAATACTGATGAAACATAAATTTTCATGATGAAGAATAACTCAATTGATTAATTGAAAAGACTAATGCTTTGTTTGTGAAAAATTATTGATAATTGAGTCAAAATAATTAAATATGGATTGATATTTGTTCACTATTCTCTACGAAATTTTAGTGGTTTTTAAACAAATAGAAAATATAAAAACCTAGACATGATGTATTCTCTTTTGAATTCTTTTATAATTGTAGGAAAAATATTAATATGAACATCGTCGATGCATTTAATAGAATTTATAAAGATAGTAAGCTTATATCAAAACAAGGTAAAGTTATCATTGTTTTCATTACTTCAAAAAAATGATTAGCTTTTGCGATGACTTATTTTGTTTTGTGACTCTATATGATACCATATTACAACTCTTAGCTAAGATTTTAGCTCTGAGAATAAATTATTTTTTAAATAAGTTGGCAAGCAAAGATAAAATTCTTTTGTCTCAGGTACAAATAAACGCGACAACATCATTCAAGCTAATAAACTTTTTTGCTATATGGCTAGCTCAAAATGTAAAAATTTTCTTATGCTAAGAAAAACATGACTTAGCAATGGTTTATTATAAAGTCTCTAGGGGAGTCATGGTAGTGATTCTTACTTGTATGATATACTTGACTAAGATAAAATTTGAAAATATGATATGAACTTGCATTAATTCACGAACATTTATCTATCTTTTTAATTGGACTATGTTCGGGTGGTTTCTTTTATGATATTACACAAGGACACACATTTTTCTCCATATCTAAATATTATTAAGTAATGAGACCTTAGTAAACTTCAAATAGATCAAAGCATATTAAAATAATTAACCATAATTGAAGTCGATAGAATTCAATCTTCGCACTAGATGATAGCTAATTATTTCCAAGTAGCTAAAATAAGTAATTCCAAATTATGTAAAACTCTAATAGATACATTAAAATATAATATTTAGATTTTCAACCTATTTGTTAACTAGGTTAAATAAAAGATCTTTTTTAATTCTCACCATGAGGGTTCGGTAAAACAAAAACCTATATGTGGGACAATGGACTGCTTAATATGGTTATTGTATATCATCGATTTACTATAAAAAGGTGGATGAATTATTTTGATTTCCATTCCAATAATTTTTAACAAAATCACAAGTTTCTTTCCTACTATATTTGAACATTCAAAAAGTCTATATAAAAATGCTCAATTGAAATCTTTAAACATCATTCACTCAAGATAGCCACACACTTGGTTATCATGCTAGCAATCCTTGGATGTCTATATACTCTTAGTCATGTTAAGCATCCTTGTGTTAATTATTTTTGGACACTCTTACATTTTTTATTTTAATTAAATTAAAATTGAACAGGTAGTTAAGTGGTCTTAATATGTTCCTTTCGTCAAACGACGCAAATAGATTTTAAAAGATGATCAATGACAATACTCGCTAATCTCATCTTAACAAAAAATAAAATAAAATAAAATATTTTTCTTCTACTAATTTGGTTTTGCTTTTTATTGTCCTAAATTAAAGGTTGAGATATTGAAAGGATGGAAGAGGGAAACAAAATAGTGGCAATTCCATGCTTGAAATTTAATTGTGAAGGTGGTTTTAAATGCGTATGTTGTTAATATGATCAAAGGTGTTATATAGTATGGGAGCTTTGCCAAAAAAATTGTCATCCCCCAGCTCTCTATAGCCCATAGTAACCAAGTATTATAATTGTTTTATTTCATGTTGTTGTTTGAATAAAAATCTCATCTCAAGTTTTTCTTCTTCACCTCTAAGCTATGTGTTGTTTGTTTTATTTATTACATTTAGTAATACATCAAATATAATAGTGTGAAAAGGTCTATTTTAACATAATCTAAAGAGAGAAAAGTTAAAAAATTAACATAATCTAAAGAGAGAAAGGTCTATTTTAACATAATATAAAGGACAATGAAGAGAGAAAAGTCAAACAATTATAACATAATCTAAAGAGCGATTCAATATTTATTATGAAAAAATAAAAAATAATTTATACCACAAATCAATTTTTATTTTTTTATATTCAAGGAAATGATAGAAATCATATATCATAGTTGTTTTTCAATTTAATAATGAATGATGTGACCAATGCATTTTTTTAAAAAGAGATACTTTCATTTCTTTATAGAACAAAAGCATCGTATCTTTTGGTTGTTAGCACACAAAAAAAACTTTATATTTGACAGTTATCCTATCCTCATAAATTAATATTACAAAATTTTTTCCAGATGATCCAATCGATGATCTCAATTATCGACTTATAAATACAATCTTTAAAAAACTCAAAATATTTTAATTCAATCTAGTATTTCCAATAATCATCATTTCATTTGTTACAGCATTGGAGGTATGTTTCCTAATTACACTAAAAGCCCGCAACTTATATGATGGCCTGACAAACAAAGCATAAAGTAAACAATTCAAGATTTGGAAGGAAGAAGAAATCATTGATTTATTTCAAGAGAATTAAATGGAAAAGTGTGCAGATTGTGGCCATTGTTTGTATGATATTGGCATGTAAAAATAGTCAGCATAATAGACAATGCATTTTGCCTGAAATATCTCCCACCTTAGCTAGCAAGTTGTTCTCTGCTCCACATCTTCCAAACTTTAGAAAGGATAAAGGATTAAAGGGGTTCCAACTCTTCTTCACACAAGGAATGAAGACTATTTATTTCAGTTTCATTGCTCATGACCTCTACATCACTAATATCCAACCTTTCTTGGGGTTTAATTGTTGAATCTTAGATTTTGATGATGAAATCAATTGATGGGTTAATTGATCTAATCCATATTATTGAGTTAAGTGTGCAGGATTAACTACGATAGATTGAAGAATAAAGCAAGTCTACTGAAGTCAAGTTTGATGGGTGTTTGAGAGTCCGCCGAGAGTCCGAAGATTCATCGGAAGTGCTACCGGAACAAGCCAAGAAAAAATCGGGGGCTTGCTGAAGTTTTTGAAATTCCGCCGAAGAGATCGTCGGAGGTTCGCGGAGATCACCGAGAAGGTTCGGCTACTTGCCAAAGACTCACTAAACTCACCATAAGACTCGGAGCCTACTGGGAGTCCACCGAAAGAAATCCGAGGGTGTATTGGAAGTCTGCTGGATGATCGTTGGAAAGCTCGTCGAAAGAAAACTCGACGTTGCCGGTTAAAAACCTGCTTAGGACTATGTCTTAATTTCGTAGTTTGTATGTAATTAGGGTTAGGATTAAGAGTATATCCTATAACCTGGTTAGGGCCCAATTGGGCCCGAGTTTGGATTGATTTGGGCCAAGTTTGGAGTGTGAACTACTTGTAAAATCTGTAAGAGTGTGAACTACTTGTAAAAGGTTGTAAGAGGGGTATTTGTCCTTCCCCTTCAAAGTGATTTGCTAGTGGAAGTTGGGAGCCTCATTGAAGAAGGCTTCGCAAGTGGATGTAAGTCATTTTGACCGAACCACTTTAAATGGGTGTGTTCCTTGAATGTGTGAGTATTTACTTTTCTAAAACCGTTATTTACATAGCAGCTACCTTTCGGTTTTCATCTTCTCACTTTACTTGAGCTACTTTCTCCAAGTCATTAATGAATTGAAATCTCTACGCATTTACGAAATCATTTTCAAATTTACAAGTTTTAATCCACTGCACTAATTCACCCCCCCCCTTTTAGTGCCACTCTAATCCTAACAATTGGTATCAGAGCAATGCTTACTCTCATATTTGATTTAATACCTAGGAGATATAGCTTACTCCGGCATGTAAGAGTCCAAAATCAACATTCTTGTGCATTCTTATGAACTTTTCTGGATAAAACCAAGTGAGTCCATCAGAGACATGTACACCAGTTTCACGGATGTCATCAATGGACTCAAAGCTCTTAGTAAAGGTTTTTCTAACTTACTAGTAACTAAAATTTTAAGATCCCTTCCAAAGAGTTGGGATCCAAAAGTTACAGCCATTCAAGAGGCTAAGGATTTTAAAATATTTCCTCTTGAAGAACTTATTGGGTCTCTTATGACCTACAAAATAACGTGTCATGCTCATGAAGAGCTCGAGAACCCCCTTCCAAAGAACAGGAAGGATATGTCACATAAAATACAAGAAGACCACTTGAAAGGAACATCAAGTGATGAGGACAGTGACAATGACATTACACTTTTAACTCAAAAATTTTAAAAATTTATAAGAAAGAACATATTTGAAAATAATACCAAAAACAAACTTGAACATAAAAAGGACCAAGTAATATTCTACAAATATAAGAAGACGGGACACTTTAAAAATGAATGCTCCAAAGCCAAGAAGAAGCAATGAAGAAGAAGAAAGCCTTAAAAGCAACTTGGGATGACTCAAGTGATTCCAAGAATGAAGAAGCTAGCAACGACTTTACGAGGAGAAGTATGTGATTTAATTAATGAAGAATTATCTTTCGATGAACTTTCTATCACTTTTCATGAATTATTTGATGAGTGTAGAACTATTAGTAAGAAGTTCAATCTATTAAAGAAAGAGTATGCCTTACTACAAAATAAGCTTGATAGTCTTCAAACTCCTCCATGCTCTAAGTGTGAACACTTAGAAGCAATAAAAAATGAGAATTTGCTATTTAAAGAGTCCTTAAACAAGTTTAAGGTCGGTAGCAAAGGCTTGGACATGATCCTTGCAAACAAGGGTCACGTCGCAAATAGAAGTGAAATTGGTTTTGTGAGAGGATCTCACCAAAATCCTACCACCTTCATTAAAGGACCCATATTACATGTTTCACCTCATTTGAAATGCAACTTTTGTTGTAAATCTGGACATGTTGTTTACAAATGTCCATTTAAGAAATTAGTCTACATAATTTTGTTGAATCTCGTATTTTGATGTTGAAACCACTTGATATATGTTTATGTTTTAATCTGCATTTTGAGTGTTGTAGGATGCTTCGATCAGGATGAGATAATTAAAACAGGAAAAATCATGTTATGCCAGAGGAACATGTCAGAAGATTGGACGTCGGGCCGGTGGATCGGTCGACCTAACGATAGAAGGCTTCAGGCCGTGGACTCTGGCATCGGGCCAAGAAGAGCGGGTATTGTGCCAAGGATATCGGAGTTACGAAGTCAACTGGCCAATTGGGCAATAGGCCGCAGGAGAGGACGATGCACCGAATAATCGGACAAAGCGTCGAGGGACCAATGACATTCTGGACAACTTGGTTAATTGCAAAGGATTAATTGTCTCGATCGAAGTTTTATTTTACATGTGCAGGATTAACTACGATGGAAGTAAGACATGCAGTAGGAGTTGTGCTGGAGTCAAAACTATGATCACGTTGGGAGTTTGAGAGTTCGACGAAAGTCCGGACGATCATCGGAGTTTCTACGGGAACAAATCCGAGAAGTCCAGAAGCTTGTCAAAAGAAGCTCGTCGGAACTCGCCAAGTGGATCGTCGCAAGTCCAGGAGTTTGCCGGAAGTCCGTCGGAGCATCGCCGAAGGTTCGTCGGATGTTCGCCAGAAGTTCGTCAGAAGCTCGCCGGAAGAAGCGATTGACACACCGGAGCAAGTTGTAGTAAATGTCTTAAGAAATGTCATAGTTATCATGTAGATTAAGTTAGGAATGGGAGGTGATCCCATTAACTTAATCTGGGGGCAATTGGGCCCTTGACAGACCCAAATTGGGCCGAATGGATCAACCCATTCGGACTAGAATTCCTACTAGGCGGTGGCACCGCTAGGGTCGGCGGTGGCACTGCCCAGGAGACGGTCTCCCAGGAAAGTGTTAGAACCCTTGCAGATTCTAAACTTGGGGTTGATCTCTTTAGGGGATCGGCCTCCTTGGAACTCTATAGGGGTTCCTCCCTCCAAGTTGCTGCTCAAAGGCTGTAGAAAAGATTTATCTATTGCTTATCAAAAGAGGTGGAATACATGACTATTTATAGGGCTTCTAAACCCTAACTCCTAATAGGACTCTTACTTAAGACTCCTACTTTTAACCAACTCCTAATAGGACTCCTACTCAAGACTCCTACTTATAACCAACTCCTAATAGGACTCATACTCAAGACTCCTATTCCTTTAGAACTCCTTATTCTTCTCTAAGAAATAACCTCCTAACCCTAGCCGGCCACTTCACCTCTTTAATAGGGGTCGGCTTAGGTAGGTTTTACATGAATGTCCCTCTCAATTAGGACTCTTCTAGCTAGAGTCCTAACAAACCCGCCCTCTTCAAATCAGCCTTGTCCTCGAGGCTGACGATTCATGAATTTTGGGAATTTGATCTTCAAGTCATCATAGTTCTCCCAAGTGGCATCTTCTGTTAGTAGGTTTGCCCACTATATTAGCAATTCAGTAGTGGATCATCATCGTCGAGTTACGATCCGTCGATCAATAATGGCACTTGGCTGAGTCTAAAGTTCTCCTTGGGTAGTCATATTTGGTGGGTGGCTTTGGGCTATCTCCAAACACCTATTTACAACTTCCGTCTGGCCGTCGGTTTATGGGTGATATGTCATACTCCTTTTCAATTTAGTACCCTGCATATGGAATAACTTTGTCTAAAATCTGCTCGTGAAGATGCAAGTAGAATTTATCATAAGCACAATATGTCCCTTATAGTGTAATTCTTTTGAGTCCCAATTGTAATGAGCCATGGGGCTTGGTGCTTCCTCCAATTTTTTTTTTTTTAATATAATCTTACTAGTCTCTGAATCTTCCTGCCATTCCATCTTAATATCCTTAAGAAGTCACTGGTCGGAAGTGAAACGGCCGAAACTTCAACTTGCTCGGGTAATTGCGAAAGCGCATCTGCAAGAACATTCTCTTTCCCCTTTTTATAAGTTATATCATAATCAAATCAAAGAAGTTTTGTTACCCATTTTTGCTGCTCAGGGGATGATATCTTTTGCCCCAAAAAGTACTTGAGGCTTTTATGATTGGTTTTAATTTAAAATCGTCGGCCAATCAAGTAGGGTCTCCACCTCGTTGCTACGCGCATAATGGCGAGCATCTCCTTATCATATGTTGACTTATTTTGATGGGAGGGAGATAATGCCTTGCTAGTGTATGTGAGTGGTCGACTATCTTGCATGAGAATGGCTCCAATTCCAACTCCAGATGCGTCGACCTCAATAACGAAGGATCGGTTAAAATATGGTAGTGTTAGCACCGGCGTTGTCGTCATGGCTACCTTAAGTTTATCAAAGGCAGCGGAGGCTCTATCCGACCATTGGAAGATATCTTTTTTCACTAAGGAAGTAAGTGGTGCACTGATCTCTCCATAGTTTTTCACGAACTTGCAGTAGTAGCCTGTTAAACCCAGAAAGCCATGTAGCAATTTTATGTTCCTTGGGGTCAGCCAGTTTTGCATTGCTCCAATTTTGAAGGGGTCTACTGCCACACCTTCCTCTGATATGATATGCCCAAGATATTCCACCTTCTTTTGAAGAAAGAAAAAATTCATAGTGGTTGTTGTGTGTTCAAAAGGTGGTTTTCGGTATGTCTTCTTCGCATACTCGTATTTGATGATACCCGTATCGAAGGTCCAACTTTGTGAAGATTTGTGCTCCCTTTCATCTAGAAACTCATCTACTACTGGAATAGGGTATTTATCCTTGATGGTTATGCCATTGAGATCTCGGTAATCAACACATAATCGTCATATTCTATCCTTCTTTCGTATGAGGAGCACCGGTGAAGAGTAGGGGCTGCAACATGGTCGAATAACTCCTGTTTGAGCATCTCTTTTACAATCCTTTCTATTTCATCCTTCTGGAGATGTGGATACTGATATGGCTGAGCATTTGCTGGAGATTTACCTGGAAGAATCGTTATACAATGATCATGCCGACGGGTAAGAGGTAGGTTATGAGGTTCGTCAAATATATCTGAAAATTCAGCAAGCAAAGGAAGTAGATTTGGATCTTCAAATTTTGTTGGCTCTCCCTTAGTTTGCCGCTCAAGTTATACCAAAAAGTCACTACATGCTTTATGCAAAACCTTCTCCATTTGTTGTGTGCAAATCATCGTTACGTCGCCCTCACGTTTCCCGTGCAGTATCACCTATTTCTCCATACTGTAAAATTTTATAATTAGTTGTATAAAATTCCAAGAAATATCACCTAATGTCATCAACCGTTTAATTCTGAGTATGGCCTCATGATCATCAAGTGGGAGGAGGAAGAAATCTGCAATTATCTCTTGGTCCTGCAGCAACAGTTTCACCTGCGGGCACCTATGATCACACTTCAAAATCTGTCCGTTGGCGACCTTAACGACAAACTTGCTGCAATTCTCAATAGGTAAGTTCATATAGATAGCAACCTTACTATTTAGGAAGTTATTAGTATTGCCCGTGTCGATGAGAACAGTGATCGGTTGTTGTTTGAGAAGGCCTCCAACTTTCATCGTTTGCGGGATTGAGTAGCCAGCTAGTGTATGTATCGTAACTTCGGTCGATTGTGGCTCTTCTTATGCATCTTCTTCTTCATGTTCAAGTCTCTCTTTTGGATGTTCAATGACCTCTTCTTCTATCAGTTCAATCATAAGAAGTCCCCCTTTACTACAGCGATGCTCACGGCTCCACGGCTCGTCACAATGCCAACATAACCCCTTCGCATATCGCTCTCGAAGCTCTTCTCTTGTTAACCTCTTTGGTGTAGGGACTTGGTCAACAGTAGGGGGGGCTAAGGACTTCAATATTACTGGTTGAGGAGCGACCTTAGTCCTCCGAGCTTCATGGTTCAATTGCTCCTCTTGATGTCGTGCAAAAGAGATGGCTGCCATAAGCGTATACGGTTGTCGCGCTTTAACTTCTCCTCGGATCTCCAGCTTCAAGCCCTCAATGAAGGTCCTCAATAGCTATTTTTGAGACCAATCATGAGTTTTATTAGATAACCTTTCAAACCTAGTTTGGTACTCCTGAATGGTGGAGGTTTGTTGGATCTTTGCTAGTTGTCCATCAATATTCTCGTAATCGGTTGGTCTGAAGCAGATCAGCAGTCCTTCTTTGAATTGTTGCCATGAAAGGACTCCATAAGTATGTTCAAACCAGTCAAACCATTGTATAGCATCCTCCTTTAAGGTGTTTAACTGTAATTTTCACCATAGATGCATCTGCGGTTTTGTGGTACTGAAAATATCGCTCTACGCGCGAGATCCAACCAATCGGGTCTCCTTCTTCCCATCTAGGGAAGTCCACTCTCATGTATAGATAGTTGGGGTCAGTCATAGAGCCTCCCCTCCCTTGGAACTCATCTCTTTGGGCCTGGTGCGATTGGGCAAAGCTCTCTCCGTGATATGATTTTTTCGGGCTTAGTGGTCGGCCCAATCTGAGTTCGGTAAAGAGCGTCCGAATCTTATCCTCCATTCGCGCCTCCAAGGCTTCGAATTTAGCATTGATTGCCTCCTTAGATGCCATAGTATATGCCTCCAAATCTATGATGTTAAAATCTCTCTTTTGTTGTCAGGTTAAAGACATGTATAGGTTGAGAGAGGTGATGGTCGAAAGGGTTGATAGATCGGTGGATGTAGGCTACGGTTTAGGCTTGTTTTGTGGCTATTTTGGGTGCAGTTTGAGGGTGTAGTTTGGTGGAGTTTTAGGGCTGTAGATGAAAATTTTGGATCTGTGGTAGATGGTCGCAAAGGTTTGATAGAAATATGTGGAAGTTGCAGCAAGTATGTGCTGTCTTGTAAGAGTAGAATTGTCGTCGAAGAAACAATGGTTTCTCGATGTAATTTTTACCAAAAACTTGAGAGAATTGAGGAGGGAACTGATAGCAAAATCACAGTTTATATGACAGTAAGGATATCTAATTTAATCAAGAAAATTTCGGCAGTATAATAGCAAGGAAATTGGTGCAATTTGCGATTGCAGAATTCTCGTCGAGAAATTTTAGCGGGTTACGATGAAAATTTGCAGCAACACAAAATCATTTTTAGAGATGAATTTCTTAATAGATCAATCACAGATGGAAGCCAAGATGATCTATGAAGTGTATAAGAAATTTCATTCAAAAAAGATTGCAAATAGATGGGTTAAGGCAACAATATGCGGCTGAAATTTTCTACAGCACAGATTTTTAAGTATAGCAGATTGGACGTAAAAGATCAGTGGTTTATATTAAGAATTTTTTGATGAAACCAAAGGGAATTATACTGTTAGGAAGTGTCAAAGCTATCATAAAATTTCATAGAGATTTGGATAGAAATAATGTAGTATCAAGATCAAACAAACAGTGTTATGCGGCTGAAATTTTACAGTGCAGATTTTCAAGTATAGCAGATTAGACGTAAAAGATCAATATTTTATATTGAGAATTTTTCGAAAAAACCAAAGGGAAATATGCTGTTAGGAAGTGTCATAGATGTCATAAAAATTTCATAGAAATTTGGATAGAAAAAGCACAGTAGCAAGATCAAACAAATGGTGCTATGCGGCTAGAATTCTGCAATGTATCTTTCGTCGTAGAGATGAAAACTTTGTGACGAAAGGTTTATGCAGCAATATAGGAACAGTTTTTTTTTTTTTGGATTTTCGAATAAGGATAACTAAATTGCAGCAGTAGTAAGGTAGGAAATCAGAACCTATTGCAATTCATGGGGAGATCAAAGGATGATCCACGGTGGTGGAGATGATGGCGGAATTCGGCTATGATCTTTTAAGCAATTGTGGGAATTGCTTTGGGCGGTTGTGGAGGGCTAATGGATGGCAGTGGAAGGGCAGCGAGATGCCAAGAACGCTGCTCTAATACCAGGTGTTAGAACCCTTGCAGATTCTAAACTTGGGGTTGATCTCTTTAGGGGATCGGCCTCCTTGGAACTCTATAGGGGTTCCTCCCTCCAAGTTGCTGCTCAAAGGCTTCAGAAAAGATTCATCTATTGTTTATCAAAAGAGGTGGAATACATGACTATTTATAGGACTTCTAAACCCTAACTCCTAATAGGGCTCTTACTTAAGACTCCTACTTCTAACCATCTCCTAGTAGGACTCCAACTCAAGACTCCTACTTATAACCAACTCATAATATGACTCCTACTCAAGACTCCTATTCCTTTACAACTCCTTATTCTTCTCTAAGAAATAACCTCCTAACCCTAGCCAGCCACTTCACCTCTTTAATAGGGGTCGGCATAGGTAGGGTTTACATGAATGTCCCTCTCAATTAGGACTCTCCTAGCTAGAGTCCTAACAGAAAACTGGGCGGTGCAACTGCCCTAGGCAGGTGGTGGCACCGCTTGGAATCAGTCTCCGAGCGAGACTAGGCTGTGCAACCACCCCTAACAAGCGGTGTAACCGCTTGAGCTCGGTCTCCGAGCTTTGCCAGGCGGTGCAACCGCCCTAGTCAGTTGGTGGCACCGCCAGGGCTCAGTCTCCGAGCGAGACAGGGTGGTGCAACCACCCCTGTTAGGTGGTGGCATCGCCTAGAGGCTCAGTCTCCGAGTTGCCAGGCGATTGTACCGCCCCAGTCAGGAGGTGGTACCGCCAGGACCCCGAAAATCCGGGAAATGATATTTTTGAGCTCCAAATTCAAACCAGTTTGGAGCCTATAAATACCCCTCCCATCCCTGGGTAAAACACACAAGCACAGAGAGATTAAAAGAGAGAAAACGTTGCTGCAATCTCTAGAATTCCCCTCCTCTAGCTTAAGTGTTAGAATTATGTTTAAGAGAGGAGAGTGAGTGCTTGTAAGGGTTGTCTCGTAAACCCGGTAAAAGGAGAAGAGGGGTGTAAGAAGGAGGTTGATCTTCACCTAATAAAGGAAGATCGTTAGTGGATACTGGTGGCCTCGATGAAAGGGGAATCAGAGGAGTGGATGTAGGTCACGATTGACCGAACCACTATAAACTCTCGTCTTCTCTGGTTTGCATTTATTCTTGCTGCTTACCTTACTACAAACCTCCATATGTGCTTTACTTCCTCATTACTTTTGCTGCACTCATTTACGAACTCACTTTCAAGTTAAGTTTCCGAAAACGGTTTTATGTCGGAAATGATTTCATCGTACAAACGCAGTTTTAAACGTCGAAAGTTTTCCGCTGCACTAATTCACCCCCCCCTCTTAGTGCTCTTAATCCTAACAATTGGTATCAGAGCCCGGTATTTCTCATTTCGGATTTACACCCGAGGGAAATGGCTCTTCATGGCTTTCAAGAGGGCTTATCGGTTGTTCGTCCACTATTGTTTAACGGATTGGACTACACTTATTGGAAAACTCGAATGAGAGTTTTCTTGATTTCTATGAATTTGGATTTATGGAATATTATTAAAAATGGTTTTCAACTTCCCTCTAAATCGATGAACAAATGGTCGGATTTGGAGAAGAAGTATTTTTCTTTAAACGCAAAGGCTATGAATGCCTTATTTTATGATTTGTACAAAAATGAGTTCAATCGGATTTCTACGTGCGAAATGACTTTTGATATTTGGCGAACACTTGAAATCACGCACGAGGGAACTAGTAAAGTCAAAGACTCGAAAGTTAACATTTTATTGCTTGATTTTGAGCTTTTTTGAATGCAACCAAGTGAGACTATATGCGACATGTACACCTATTTCATGGATGTTGTCAATAATCTAAGAGTTCTTGGTAAATCTTTTTTGAATTTTGATCTCTTAAGCAAGATCTTAAAATCCCTTCAAAAAAGGTGGGATCCTAAAATAACCGCAATACAAGAAATAAAATATTTAAATATTTTTCCACTTGAAGAACTAATTGGTTCATTGATGACATATGAAATGGTGCACGATGCACATGATGAACAAAATCACCTTCCAAAGAATAGGAAGGATTTGGAACTCCGGACAAATGAATACCACTTGATCGATGACTCAAGTGATGAGGACTATGATGATAAACTTCGAATACTAAATCTTAATAAGTTTATTAAATAAAAATCTAAAATAAATAATGAACTTGAACGGAGGAAGAGGCCAAAGAAGAGGAAGGCAACCAAGGATGAATAAAAAACTTCCAAAGGTGAAATGGCAAATTGGGCTTTGACGAGCTTCGACTACAAGGTAAGTAACTCAACTCTCTTGAATTATTTTGAAATTACTTGAAGTCTTTCATGAGTGTTTAATTTAGATAGTAGGAATAGGAAATAAAAAATTGTTTTTCAAAAATTATATCATGTTTTTCTTTTTAGCATTTTTGAAAAATTAAAAATTTGATCATGAAAAGTATATTGCTAAGGTTTCATGCATGTTATGTTTTGAAATGTTGAATGATGTATGCAACATTAGGGATGATAATTATATGATATGTGATAATGCTTAGGATTAATCCATGCATGTGTATCTTGATGATTTTACATTATTACATGCCTTAATAACATGTTGGAAATGATGTGTTTTGGATACAAAAATTTCCATGATCATGAGCATATTTTATCTTCATGATTGAATTTGAAAATCTATAGCAAAACTATGTCCGAATGCATGAAAGTGTTAAATTTCATTTTTGGATTTTCTTGATCCTACTAATTCCTTTTTTTTATTTATTGATCTTCATGATTTTATGATGAAATTCATTTTTCGATCCTAAGTGTTGATGCATGTTTTTATTTAACATAAATGAAAAAGCATGCTAACATGAAATCAATCACGTAAAATGAAATACTTAAAAAAGGAAAAATATATTATCAATGAAATCATGAATCTACTTATGTTATGAATATTGTGAACCATAAAAATGATTTTGGTGATTTGAATTTGAGATGAGTTTTATCAAAATCATGATTTTGATTTCTTTGAATAACATAAGATTTCCCTTGATGATCATCTCGATTATTTACAAGGACATTTGTCGAAATGATTCATGGAATTTTCGATTCATGACTTGATCCTTCATTTGTTTATGAAATGGTTGAAATCTTTGTACCTTTTGTTGAATCTCGGATTTTGATGATATAATCAATTGGTTGGTTAATTGATCTAATCCATATTATTGAGTTAAGTGTGCAGGATTAACTACGATAACCAGAAAATATAAAGCAAGGATACTAGAGTCAAGTTCGATGGACGTTTAAGAGTCTGAAGAATCGTCGGAGATGCTGCCGGAACCAACCGAGAAGAAATCGGGAACCTGTCGGAATTTTCGGAAGTTCGCCGAAGAGATTGTCGGAGGTTCACGGAGATCACCGAGAAGGCTCGGCTACTCGTTAAAGTCATCACAAGTTCTGGAGCTTGATGGGAGTCCATCGGAAGAAGTTCGTCGGAAAGCTCGCCGGAACAAGACTCGACGTTCGCAGTTGAAAACTTGCTTAGGATGTGTTTTGTTATGTAGTTCACTTGTAATTAGGATTAGGATTAAAAGATAATCCTATATCCTGGTTAGGGGCCAACTGGGCCCAAAGTCAGATTTGGTTTGGGCTAAAATTAAGCCAAACCAGTGAACCGGAGAGCCAGGCGGTGGCACCGCCTGGCTGGGCGGTGACACCACCTGGGCTGGGCGGTTGCACCGTTCAGCACCTGAGCGCTGGGCGGTGGCACCACCAGCATCGGGAACATAAGAGAATTCAAATTTTTGGAGCCCAAATTTGAATCCTCTTGAGGCCTATAAATACCCCTCAAGTCTCAACTGAGAACACAACTTTTTGAGCAACAAGTGATTGAGAGAAAAGTCTTAGAAGAGTCTTTGCCTTTCTTGTTTTCAATTTGCTAGTGTTCACCTCCTTCTTTCTTGCTGAAATTCTGTAAGAGAGTGAACCGCTTGTAAAAGTTGTAAGAGGGGTATTTACCCTTCCCTTTCAAGAGATTTGCTAGTGGAAGGTGGGAGCCTCATCGAAGAGGGGCCTCGCAAGTGGATGTAGGTCACTTGACCGAACCACTTTAAAAATGGCGTAATCTCTGGTTTGCATTTCATTACTGCTATTTACATTACTGCAAACCCTTTTACTTGCTTTATTTCCTCATTACATTTACTGCACAACTTTGCGAATACGCTTTCAAGTTAAGCACTTCCGATTCCGATTTTTATCGTACGAAAGATTTGTCGAAACCAACGTTTTAAGCCGCTGCTCTAATTCACCCCCCCCTCTTAGTGCCGCTTCGATCCTAACAATTGGTATTAGAGCAAGGCTCACTCTCATATTTGGTTTAATACCCAAGAGAGATGGCTTACTCCGGCATGCAAGAGGGCCATTCTATTGCACGACCACCTTTGTTTAATGGGTCAGATTACATATATTGGAAGACTCGCATGAGGATCTTCCTCATTTCTATGGACTTTGAGCTTTGGTCTATTGTCAAGAATGGATTTCAAAAATCTTCTCTTTCGATGAGCGAATGGAATGAATCGGAAAAAAAGATTTTTACTTTAAATGCAAAGGCTATGAATGCCTTATTTTGTGCACTAGATAAAAATGAATTTAATCGCGTTTCAATTTGTGATTCGGCTTTTGATATTTGGAGAACTCTTGAAGTCACTCATGAAGGCACTAGCCGAGTGAAAGAGTCCAAAATCAACATCCTTGTGCACTCTTACGAATGCTTTCGAATGAAACCAAGTGAGTCCATCGGAGACATGTACACCCGATTCACGGATGTCATCAATGGACTCAAAGCTCTTGGTAAAGGTTTTACTAACTTTGAACTAGTAACTAAAATCTTAAGATCTCTCCCAAAAAGTTGGGATCCAAAAGTTACGGCCATTCAAGAGGCCAAAGACCTTAAAACATTCCATCTTGAAGAACTCATTGGGTCTTTAATGACCTACGAAATGACATGTCAAGCTCATAATGAGCTCGAGAACCCCCTTCCAAAGAACAGGAAGGATATGGCACTCACATCACAAGAACACCACTTGAAAGGAACATCAAGTGATGAGGACAGTGACAATGATATTGCACTTTTGACTCCAAAATTTAAAAAATATTTAAGAAAGAATAAATTTAAAAATAATACAAAAAATAAATTCGAACACAAGAAGGACCAAGTAATTTGCTATGAGTGCAAGAAACCGGGACACTACAAGAACGTTTGTCCACAAGCCAAAAGGAAAGCATCAAAGAAGAAGGCGCTCAAGGCAACATGGGATGATTCAAGCACGTCCGAAGAAGAGGAGTCCAACACCGAGCAAGTTGCTCATTACGCCCTAATGGCCTTCGAAGAAGAGGTAACAGATTTAATTAATGCAGATTTACCTTATCATGAATTATTAAATGCCTTCCATGAATTATTTGATGAATGTAAGACAATTAGTAGAAAATACAAATTGCTAAAAAAGGAGCATGATAGTCTTACTTGTGATTTTGATAAATTAAAAACTGAATATCATGATAGTCTAGCTCCATGTGCTAAATGCCATGATCTAGAAACTCTCCAAAATGAGAACTTGGTACTTAAGGACACCTTGAAGAAATTCGAGGTCGGTAGCAAGTCCTTAAACATGATCCTTACAAATAAGGGTCACGATCCTAAAAGGAGTGGAATCGGATTTGTGAGAAGTATTCACAAAAATCCAACCACCTTCATTAAAGGTCCTATCTTACATGTTCAACACCAAAGCAATTGCAACTTTTGTTGCAAATATGGACATATAACTTACCAATGTCCATTCAAGAAAATTAGTCCGAACAAATTGATTTGGGTTCCTAAAGGAACCATGATCAAGTCTATGCAACATGATAAACAAGTTAGATTAGTTTTTGAGGCACCCAAAAGTAAATGGGTACCTAAAAATAATTCCTTCTTGTAGAAACATACACCATCACATGCTAGGAGCAAGAGATGGTATCTTGATAGTGGATGCTCAAGGCATATGACCGGAGATCCATCCCAATTCTCCAAGCTCACTAGCATGGACGAAGGCTATGTCACCTTCGGAGACAACAACAAAGGCAAAATCATTGGCAAGGGAACCATAGGTAACAAATCAAGTTTTTCTATTGATGATGTGTTACTGGTTGATGGATTGAAACATAATCTGTTGAGCATTAGTCAATTATGCGATAAAGGTTATATCGTTAGATTTGAATCAAATATGTGCATTATTGAAAAACCAAATCATAACATGACTATGATTGCTTTAAAATAAAATAATGTCTATACCATCAATCTTGATGAACTAAGTAATGAAATGTGTTTCTCCGCTGTAAATGATGATGCTTGGCTTTGGCATAGGAGATTAGGCCATGCAAGCATGAAAACAATATCTAAAATCTCATCTCAAGAATTAGTACGAGGGATTCCGAATATGAAGTTTATTAAGGATAAGGTATGCGATGCATGTCAACTAGGCAAACAAATAAAAACAAGCTTCAAACCAAAAAATCAAATTAGCACCACTAGACCATTACAATTGATCAATTTGGACTTATTTGGACCAATTGATACAACAAGTCTAAGTGGAAGCCAATATGCTTTTGTGATTGTGGATGACTACTCTAGATACACTTGGACCTATTTCTTAGCTCACAAAAGTGATTGCTTCAAGTGTTTCTCTAAATTTTGTAAACTCACTCAAAACGAAAAAGACTTCATGATTTCATCAATTCGGAGTGATCACGGTGGTGAATTTCAAAACCGTGACTTTCAAAATTTTTGCAAAGTTAATGGGTACAATCACAACTTCTCAACTCTAAGAAATCCTCAACAAAATGGAGTAGTTGAAAGGAAAACTAGAAACCTACAAGAAATGGCAAGAACTATGTTAAATGAACATAGTTTACCCAAATATTTTTGGGCCGAAGCCGTAAATACGGCTTGTTACATCATGAATAGGGTCCTAATAAGACCATCTTTATCAAAAACTCCCTATGAATTATGGAATAACAAAAAACCAAATATTTCTTATTTTAAAGTTTTTGGTTATAAATGCTTCATTTTAAATGAAAAGGATGCCCTAAGTAAATTTGATGCTAAATCCGTTGAAGGCATTTTTCTTGGTTACTCCTCCGTTTCTAAAGTCTTTCGTGTCTTTAACAAAAGGTCCTTAGTAATAGAAGAGTCTATTCATATAGTTTTTAATGAAATTTCTGATTTAAAGAAAAATGATTTTGATGATGATCTTGGTTTTGATAATTTGAATTTAAATGAACCCCCTCCTCAAAATAGCCATTTGAATGCATCTTCTTCCAAAATATCTTTACCCAAAGAATGGAAGTATGTAGATGCTCATCCAAAGGAGCTAATTATAGGAGATACAACAAAAGGGGTTCAAACTCGTTCTTCTTTCAAGAACTTTTGTGCTAACGCCATTTTCCTTTCTCAAATTGAACCTAAATGCATTGACGAAGCCTTAAAAGATGATTTTTGGGTCATTGCAATGCAAGAAGAATTGAACCAATTTGAGAGGAATGAGGTATGGAAGCTTGTTCCTAGACCAAGTGACCACTTAGTCATAGGTACTAAGTGGGTCTTTAGAAACAAGCAAGATGAAAATTGTATCGTGGTTAGAAACAAGGCTAGATTAGTGGCCAAAGGTTTCAACCAAGAAGAAGGTATCGATTACGAAGAAACCTTCGCTCCCGTGGCTCGATTAGAAGCCATAAGGATGCTCCTTACCTATGCTAGTAGTAATAATTTTAAACTATTTCAAATGGATGTCAAAAGTGCTTTCTTGAATGGTTTTATATTCGAAGAAGTATATGTCGAACAACATCCCGGATTTAAAAATTCTCTTCTTCCTAATCATGTATTCAAATTGACTAAAGCTCTCTATGGCTTAAAACAAGCCCCTAGAGCTTGGTATGAAAGGCTTAGTTCCTTTCTTATTTTAAATAATTTTACCAAAGGCAAGGTTGATACTACATTGTTTATTAAACATTTTGAAAATAATTTTCTTATTATGCAAATTTATGTTGACGATATTTTTATTATTTTTGGCTCTTCGGATGAATCACTGTGTGAATCATTTGCTAAATGTATGAGTCATGAATTTGAAATGAGTTTAATGGGTGAATTAACTTTCTTTTTAGGATTACAAATCAAACAACTTAGTGATGGTATATTTCTTAACCAATCCAAATATACATTAGAATTGTTAAAACGATTTAACATGGATAATTCAAAAGCAATAAACACCCCTATGAGTACTGCGACTAAGTTAGATATGGATGAAAATAGTGAAAATTTCGATCAAAAAACATATAGGGGAATGATAGGTAGTCTACTCTACCTCACTGCGACTAGACCAGATATTATGTTTAGTGTAGGACTTTGCACTAGGTTTCAATCTAATCCTAAATTATCTCATCTTAAGAGTGTTAAAAGAATATTTAGGTATCTTAAAGGAGCTCCAAATTTAGGATTGTGGTATCCAAAATCTGAAAAATTCGATCTAATAGCTTATGCAGATGCCGATTTTGGCGGATGCAGGATAGATAGAAAAAGTACATCCAGAACATGCCAATTTTTAGGACATGCACTTGTTTCTTGGACTTCTAAGAAACAAAATTCAGTTGCACTATCTACGGCGGAAGCCAAATACATTACTGTAAGTGCATATTGTGCACAAGTTATTTGGATGAAAAATATATTAGAAGACTATGGAATTCACTTTAAAAACATTCCCATAAAATGTGATAATACTAGTGCCATATGTCTTACTAAAAATCCAATTCAGCACTCTAGAACTAAGTATATCGACGTTAGGCATCATTTCATACGCGATCATGTCCTTAACAATGATGTTGTTCTAGAATTCATTGACACAAAGCATCAATTAGCAGATATATTTACAAAAGCTTTGAACGAAGACCAATTTGAATTCATTAGAAGGGAATTAGGCATGTTAAATTGTCACTAAAATGAGCTTCACGAAAAATGACTCGTCCTTTTCCTTTCTTTTGTGAATTTGATTTCTTCCTTCTTCTTCAATTCAAAATGATCAATTAAAGTATAACTTATTATCTTGAGGGAAGAAGCTAAACAAAAGGGAGGAAGAAATTTTTTTTTTCTTTCCTCCACGGGATGCCAGCGGTGGCACTGCCAGATCCGGCGGTAGCACCGCCTGAGCGCTCGGGCGCCAGGCGGTGACACCGCTCGGTTTGGCGGTGGCACCGATCGAGCGACCCTTATTAACCCGAGGGGTTAGGGCCGGCGGTGACACCGCCCCCAACCCGAAGAAAAAGCTCTCAAAACCCTTCCCATTCCCTCTAACCCTCATTCTAACTCATAGAAGCATTGGAGAAGGATTCTTGTGTTAGGATCAAGAGCACTAAGAGGGGGGGGGGTGAATTAGTGCAGCGGAAATCTTATAATAATTTAAGAACCAAAAGCTGCGTTCGTTCAAAAACTATTATGATGCAAAAGCAAATTCTCAGTTTGTATCTAAGTGCAGTTTGCGTCTAAGCGCAGATTGCGTTTAAGCGCAGTTTTGCGTCTAAGCGCAGTTTTGCGTCTAAGCGCAGTTTTGCGTCTAAACTCAGATTTACGTCTAAATGCAGATTTACGTCTAAACGCAGATTTACGTCTAAACGTAGTTTTACGTCTAAACGCAGTTTTACGTCTAAACGCAGATTTACGTCTAAACGCAGTTTTACGTCTAAACGCAGTTTTACGTCTAAACGCAGATTTACGTCTAAACGCAGTTTTACGTCTAGACGCAGATTTACGTCTAAACTTTGAAACTCGTTTGTATACTCGCAGAAGGCAGTATGCAGTTGAAATCAAGACGTAAACGTGAACTGAAATCTGATGATTGAGCGAGGAAAGTCGATTTACGTCTGAATGCAGTTTTACGTCTAAATGTTGAAACTCGTTCGTAAAATCGTAGAGGACAGATTGCAGTTATTAATAGGATTAAAATGTAAGCGTAAACTGCAAGGAAGCTCGTTCGTAAAAGCGCGGAAAACAGTTCTGCAGAATCAAACGTAAACGTAAACTGTAATGTATGAAAATACGAGTTTACGTCTGAATGCAGATTTGGAAGAACAGCACTTAGAACTTGTTCGTGAAAGCGCAGAGAGCAGTAGTGATGAGGGAGGTTTGCAGTAATGATAAAGTGCTCGAAAATAAACGCAAACCAGAGATTTAGAGTGGTTCGGTCAGCCTTGACCTACTCCACTTTTGGCTTCCTCCACCGATGAGGTTGCCGACGTCAACTAGGTGCCTTCCTTCAATGGGCGAAGGCCAAACTTCCCTCTTACAATTTCTCTCCTTTTGACAGGCTTAGGAGACAACCTTTACAGATGTTTTCTCTCCTCTCTTTTCAACTCAAACTTGAAGAACAGAAGGAGGAGGAAAACTAGCAGTTTTGAGCTCTAAGAACCACTGAAAAGATCAAGATTTCGGGTCAGTTCTTGCTCGATTCAGTGCTGAATGGGTGGGGTATTTATAGGCCCCAACCTAATTCAAAATTCGAGCTCAAAACGATCAAATCGATCAAATCCCAGAATTCTGGGATCAGGCGGTTGCACCTCTCGACTGGAGAGGTGGCACCGCCTGGCAGAGCTCGAAGACTGAGCTCTGCCGATTGCTTCTTCTCTGCCAGAGCTCGAAGACTGAGCTCAATGGTTGCATCACCTGGCAGAGCTCGAAGACTGAGCTTGGTGGTTGCATCACCTGGCAGAGCTCGAAATCTGAGCTCGGTGGTTGCATCACTTGGCAGAGCTCCAAACTGAGCTCAAGCTGATGCACCATTCTGCCATAGCTCGAAGACTGAGCTTGGTGAATGCATCACCTGGCAAAGCTCGAGACTGAGCTCAGGCTGATGCACCACTCTGCCAAAGCTCGAAGACTGAGCTTGGTGGTTGCATCGCCTGGCAGAGCTCGGAACTTGAGCTCTGGCGGTGCAACCTCTTGGCTGGAGCGGTTGCACCTCCCAGCCTTGCAACCCTGGCGGTTGCACCTCCTGGCTGGGGCGGTTGCACCTCCCAGCCCCACAGCCCAGGCGGTTGCACCTCCTGGCTGGGGCGGTTGCACCTCTCAACCCCACAGCCCAGGCGGTTGCACCTCCTGGCTGGGGCGGTTGCACCTCCTGGTGCAATCAGGGTCCGAATGGTTCACTCCATTCGACCCACTTTGAATCTTTTCAGGGGCCCAATTGCCCCAAGATTAAGCTAATGGGATCACCTCCCATTTTCATGCTTAATCATCGTGCTAACTACGATTATCTCTAAGACAACTTCTGCAGCTTGCTCCGATGCGTCAATCGCTTCTTCCGGCGAGTTTCCTGCCAACTTCCGTCGATCAACCGATAACCCTCGGTGATCCTTCTGCGGACATCCGGCATACTCCTGGACTTTGCGACGATCCACTTGGCGAGTTCCGACGAGCTTCGCTTGGCAAGCTTCTGGACTTCTCGGATCTGTTCTCTCTGAACCTCCGACGACCGTCCGAACTTCCGTCGAACTCTCGAACTCCCAACGTAATCATGATCTTGACTCCGGCGCAACTCCTGCTGCTTGTCTTACTCTCATCGTAGTTAATCCTGCACACTTAAAACAAAACTTCAATCGAGACAATTAATCCTAAGCAATTAACCAAGTTGTCCGACATGTCATTGGTCCCTCGACGCTTCGTCCGATTCTTCGGCGCATCGTCCTCTCGTGCAGCCTATTGCCCAATCGGCCAGTTGACTCCGCAACTCCGATATCCTTGGCACAATACCCGCTCTTCTTGGCCCGATGCCCGAGTCCACGGCCCGAAGCCTTCTGTCGATACGTCGACCGATCCACCGGCCCGACGTCCAATCTTCTGACATGATCCTTCGGCACAACATGATTTTCCTGCTTTAATTGTCTCATCCTGATCGAAGCATCCTGCGTCACTCAAAACGCAGATTAAATCATAAACATATATCAAGTAGTTTCATCATCAAAATACGAGATTCAACAATCTCCCCCTTTTTGATGATGACAACCACTTGATGACGGAGTTAAACTTAACTCCCGGAGTTTAAACAAACTCCCCCTATCAATATGCCATATTGATAGAACCTTGAATTCAAACTGAATTCAAGTCATTGCAATATTCATCATGAATACTTGCAATACGTCAACATGAACTTATGCATAAACTTATGCATCACATGTCATGTCATCAACATACTTCTCCCCCTTTGTCATCAACAAAAAGGAGAAGTATCACAATCAAGTGTTTGTGTGTGATATTGGTTCAACTCATTGCATGAAAAAGATAGTATCAAGTTTTATCATCATGCAATCTTGTAGCTAGAAGATTTAGCAAGTGTTACATCATGCTTAGAACATTCATGCTATCAAGTTTTAGATATTCAAGTTTTATAACATATAAGATAGCACTTTTGGTAATGTTCAAGATAGCAAGTTCTATATCATGCAAGCTAGCAAATTAGAGATGTTCAAGAAGGCAACTCTTGCTTCTTGAAAATTTTGCTCACTTTGCTAGATGCGCAAGTTAGCATTTTTGCCTCTTGAGATAGGCAAGATAGCACATTTGCTTCTTTTGAGATAGCAACTTTTTGCTTCTCTTTAGACCAACAAGCTAGCAATTTTTACGATATACAAGTTTCACAATATATAAGCTAGCAAAAATTTCGAAAGCAAATGCAAGATAAATTTCTTGTGTAAGCTCATGATTCTTGCTTCCTATTACAATGTGCAAATTGCAAGTTTTGCTTCTTGAGATATTCAAGATAGTGATGTTCAAGAAGACAATTTTTCTTCTTGAAATAAGCAAGTTAGCAATCTTTGCTTCTTAAAATAGGTAAGCTAGCAAATCAAGTTTTTGCATCTTCTTGACTTGTACAAGCTAGCTATCTCCCCCTTTGTCATTGTCAACAAGGGAAAAACCCTTTACATCAATTTCTAAATCATGACAAAGGTAAGTAAGCATTTTTATTTGTGCATCATTATAGTTTCAATGCACAGATTCATTAACATTACATTTCAAAAAATTTATGCATGATACCAAAAAATCAATCATCATCATGAGCATATCAAACATGATATTCAAGCATTCGTGATATATCATTTTGGCAGCATGATCATAGATATTCAAACGATGGTATCTAGAATTCATTACATCCTATTATGCATGATTATTAACTCCTCGTTTGTATTTCATGCATTATTTCATTTCATCTCATAAGGAATATCAAGAAGAGTTATTGGATGATGAGATAAATATTTTATGAATACACAGAAAATCATAAGTGTTTCATGTATTCATATTATCACATGAAGCATATTATCATTTTTAAGATTCATAACATGAATAACGTTATTACTATTTCATCAAAATCAGTTTCGAGATTCACATAATATCATGAAATCATTAATCTCGATAAAATGGGAAAAACATTTTCTTTTTAAGTGATTCTTTTAACACATCATAAAAAAGAAAAACTCATTCATAATTCAAGTGATTTACAAGATATCATAAATGAATTTATCACTTGTATTTCACCAAAATCGAGAACTCTAGAGTTAGAAAATGATTGAAGCATTTAATCTGATTGAAGAATGATTCATATTTAAAGTGTAGCATTTGTCAAATCTGAAATCATCAAGTATAACTTTAATATTTTCATTGCAACATTAAGCAAGGTTTCATTGAACATAATTTTGAATGATTCTTATAGATGCCTAAAACCTCTTTAGTTTTAATCTATGATTGACTTTATAATAGCATGCTCAAATCTTTATTTTTATGTCAAAACCATACATTATATTTCATAAACAAAGACAATGAAAAATATCAAGCCTTCTAGACAAAAGCCATGTATCGTCATTGAAAAGCAATATGAAAATCATCAAAATATACATTCTTGCTTCTCAAGCACATAAGATTAATCTCACTAGGTGTAAAATCATTAGATTTCTATCTTGCATTAACATAAGACATGCAATTTTCATTATCATTTTCAAGATTACAAGCATGATCATATTTTTGCATTTTCATTGTTAAATTATTAAAAATATAATTTTCAACAAAATTTAAAGAAAAAGAAAAGTGCATCATGAAAAGCATCATGTAATTTCGAAGTAAATTAGGGGGATTTCGATTACCTCATCATTGTAGGCTGTTAAGGCGTAGTTTGCCGCCTTGCTTTTGTTGACTTTCTCTTCTTCGGAGGAGCTCGATTCATCCCAATTTTTGTTCTTCTTCTTGCGTTTAAAGCAAGTAGTTCCATTCTTTTTGCTTTTTAATTTTCGTTTCATTTTAAGTTCACCATCACTTGAGCTTATGCTCGAGTGGTCTTCAAATGATCTATGTCCCAAATCCTTCCTGTTCTTTGGAAGGTTGGTTTGTTCATCATTGTCCTCATCACTTGAGTCATCGCTCAAGTGGCATTCATTTGTCCAGAGTTCCAAATCCTTCCTGTTCTTTGGAAGGTGGTTCTCAAGTTCTTCACGTGCATTGCACGTCATTTCATATGTGATCAATGAACCAATTAGTTCTTCAAGTGGAAAATGGTTCAAGTTTTTCGATTCTTGAATAGCAGTTACTTTTGAATCCCAAGTTTTAGAAAGTGAGCGCAAAACTTTGTTAACGAGTTCAAAATCCGAAAAGCTTTTACCAAGTGATTTTAAACCGTTGACGACATCCGTAAAACGGGTGTACATGTCAACAACGGTTTCGCTTGGTTTCATATGAAAAAGCTCGAAATCAAGCAGTAGAATATTAACTTTCGAGTCTTTGACTCTACTAGTTCCCTCGTGCGTGATTTCAAGAGTGCGCCAAATATCGAAAGCCGTTTCACACGTAGAAATCCGATTGAACTCATTTTTGTCCAATGCGCAAAATAAGGCATTCATAGCCTTTGCGTTTAAAGAAAAATTCTTCTTCTCCAAAACCGACCATTCGTTCATCGGTTTGGAGGGAAGTTGAAAATCGTTTTCAATGATATTCCATAAATCCAGATTTAGAGAAATTAAGAAAACTCTCATTCGAGTTTTCCAATAAGTGTAGTCCAATCCGTTAAAGAACGGTGGACGAAAGACCGAACAGCCCTCTTGAAAAGTCATTTCTCTCGGGTGTAAATCCGAAATGAGAAAAACCCCGCTCTGATACCAATTGTTAGGATCAAGAGCACTAAGAGGGGGGGGGTGAATTAGTGCAGCGGAAATCTTATAATAATTTAAGAACCAAAAGCTGCGTTCGTTCAAAAACTATTATGATGCAAAAGCAAATTCTCAGTTTGTATCTAAGTGCAGTTTGCGTCTAAGCGCAGATTGCGTTTAAGCGCAGTTTTGCGTCTAAGCGCAGTTTTGCGTCTAAGCGCAGTTTTGCGTCTAAACTCAGATTTACGTCTAAATGCAGATTTACGTCTAAACGCAGATTTACGTCTAAACGTAGTTTTACGTCTAAACGCAGTTTTACGTCTAAACGCAGATTTACGTCTAAACGCAGTTTTACGTCTAAACGCAGTTTTACGTCTAAACGCAGATTTACGTCTAAACGCAGTTTTACGTCTAGACGCAGATTTACGTCTAAACTTTGAAACTCGTTTGTATACTCGCAGAAGGCAGTATGCAGTTGAAATCAAGACGTAAACGTGAACTGAAATCTGATGATTGAGCGAGGAAAGCCGATTTACGTCTGAATGCAGTTTTACGTCTAAATGTTGAAACTCGTTCGTAAAATCGTAGAGGACAGATTGCAGTTATTAATAGGATTAAAATGTAAGCGTAAACTGCAAGGAAGCTCGTTCGTAAAAGCGCGGAAAACAGTTCTGCAGAATCAAACGTAAACGTAAACTGTAATGTATGAAAATACGAGTTTACGTCTGAATGCAGATTTGGAAGAACAGCACTTAGAACTTGTTCGTGAAAGCGCAGAGAGCAGTAGTGATGAGGGAGGTTTGCAGTAATGATAAAGTGCTCGAAAATAAACGCAAACCAGAGATTTAGAGTGGTTCGGTCAGCCTTGACCTACTCCACTTTTGGCTTCCTCCACCGATGAGGTTGCCGACGTCAACTAGGTGCCTTCCTTCAATGGGCGAAGGCCAAACTTCCCTATTACAATTTCTCTCCTTTTGACAGGCTTAGGAGACAACCTTTACAGATGTTTTCTCTCCTCTCTTTTCAACTCAAACTTGAAGAACAGAAGGAGGAGGAAAACTAGCAGTTTTGAGCTCTAAGAACCACTGAAAAGATCAAGATTTCGGGTCAGTTCTTGCTCGATTCAGTGCTGAATGGGTGGGGTATTTATAGGCCCCAACCTAATTCAAAATTCGAGCTCAAAACGATCAAATCGATCAAATCCCAGAATTCTGGGATCAGGCGGTTGCACCTCTCGACTGGAGAGGTGGCACCGCCTGGCAGAGCTCGAAGACTGAGCTCTGCCGATTGCTTCTTCTCTGCCAGAGCTCGAAGACTGAGCTCAATGGTTGCATCACCTGGCAGAGCTCGAAGACTGAGCTTGGTGGTTGCATCACCTGGCAGAGCTCGAAATCTGAGCTCGGTGGTTGCATCACTTGGCAAAGCTCCAAACTGAGCTCAAGCTGATGCACCATTCTGCCATAGCTCGAAGACTGAGCTTGGTGAATGCATCACCTGGCAAAGCTCGAGACTGAGCTCAGGCTGATGCACCACTCTGCCAAAGCTCGAAGACTGAGCTTGGTGGTTGCATCGCCTGGCAGAGCTCGGAACTTGAGCTCTGGCGGTGCAACCTCTTGGCTGGAGCGGTTGCACCTCCCAGCCTTGCAACCCTGGCGGTTGCACCTCCTGGCTGGGGCGGTTGCACCTCCCAGCCCCACAGCCCAGGCGGTTGCACCTCCTGGCTGGGGCGGTTGCACCTCTCAACCCCACAGCCCAGGCGGTTGCACCTCCTGGCTGGGGCGGTTGCACCTCCTGGTGCAATCAGGGTCCGAATGGTTCACTCCATTCGACCCACTTTGAATCTTTTCAGGGGCCCAATTGCCCCAAGATTAAGCTAATGGGATCACCTCCCATTTTCATGCTTAATCATCGTGCTAACTACGATTATCTCTAAGACAACTTCTGCAGCTTGCTCCGATGCGTCAATCGCTTCTTCCGGCGAGTTTCCTGCCAACTTCCGTCGATCAACCGATAACCCTCGGTGATCCTTCTGCGGACATCCGGCATACTCCTGGACTTTGCGACGATCCACTTGGCGAGTTCCGACGAGCTTCGCTTGGCAAGCTTCTGGACTTCTCGGATCTGTTTTCTCTGAACCTCCGACGACCGTCCGAACTTCCGTCGAACTCTCGAACTCCCAACGTAATCATGATCTTGACTCCGGCGCAACTCCTGCTGCTTGTCTTACTCTCATCGTAGTTAATCCTGCACACTTAAAACAAAACTTCAATCGAGACAATTAATCCTAAGCAATTAACCAAGTTGTCCGACATGTCATTGGTCCCTCGACGCTTCGTCCGATTCTTCGGCGCATCGTCCTCTCGTGCAGCCTATTGCCCAATCGGCCAGTTGACTCCGCAACTCCGATATCCTTGGCACAATACCCGCTCTTCTTGGCCCGATGCCCGAGTCCACGGCCCGAAGCCTTCTGTCGATACGTCGACCGATCCACCGGCCCGACGTCCAATCTTCTGACATGATCCTTCGGCACAACATGATTTTCCTGCTTTAATTGTCTCATCCTGATCGAAGCATCCTGCGTCACTCAAAACGCAGATTAAATCATAAACATATATCAAGTAGTTTCATCATCAAAATACGAGATTCAACATCTTGGTGGTCCAAGCTTTCCATCTCTCAACATAATCTCCATAAGGTAACACTTGAAATCCCTCTTTTCTTTTCTCTTTCCCTTGGTTATTTTTCACAATTTCATCATCATCTTGTCTAGATAATGGCTCCTAAGAGATCAAAAGGAAAAATGATTGAAGGAGATTCATATGACCATGATCTTTTTAGATCAAAAGAGGTAGCCCTTAGCTTTCCAAAATTTGAAACACGATATATCCATAAGGGAAAATATGTTGATCTGGATGAACTAGAGGACTTAGAACCCATTAGGTGGTTTGCACACCTAGAAGCTCTACCTCTACTACAATTAGATGAACCAATCTATCCGCGGTTAGTTAGATTGTTCTATGCCAACCTATATGAGGACAACGATAGCCTAAGCACTTACCTTCTAGGAACACCCATTAGAATATTTGACAGCACTATTTGTGAGCTAATTGGCATAACTGAAAAAGATAGGGGATGCTATTTTAAAGGTAAATGGGACGTCAACACAATATGAGCAACCTATACCGAAGCCGTAGAAACAATTTTTACAAATCCAAACCTTGGCTTCCTACCCAAGAGCTGTGAACACTTACTGCCTTTCAACTCTAAAATTCTTCATCGCATTATCACAAGCATCATATTCCCCAAATAATTTCATCTTGACGAAATAAGTCAAATAGAGATAAGTACCATGTATTGGATTATGACCGGTCAGCATAATTGTTTTGGGTACTCAATTCGGCAACACATGCAGGATATTATGGCTAAAGATACTATGTTGCCATATGGGAGGTTAATCACTAGAATTCTTCATACCTATGACATTTGCATCCCACCCGATGAAGAATCTATTCAAAATGATCGATATAACATAATAAATAAAAACCTACTGAAAAGACTTAGGTGCACATTTAGCAATGGCATATGGGTTAGGCAGCCTAGAAGGACTGATCCAATTCCTCCACCAATAGAACACCCCGAAACACCAATTCTTATGGGAAATGAATCTCCTCCTCCTAGTCCCTTTGGCGCAGCACCTTCAGCTCCTGTTTCCTCCTCTGAAGATCTCATTATGGCGGAACTGTCTCAGATCAAATTCCAGCAAGATCAACTCAAATCACAGCAAGAACAAATTCAAAATCAACAAGTTGAAATTTTGAAGACACTACGACAAATGAATGAAAAAATAGATATCATGTATCAGCACTGTGGATTACCTCCTAAAGATTAAATTGATGTATCTTTTTATTCTGTTCTGTTTACTTTTAACAAGTTGAAAGTTTGTCATCGTTTGAACGATAACTGATCCTTCCTTTTAGATAACTACTGTTTTGATATGCATAAATGATGATTTCTTTTGGATAAACTATTTCTGGCAAATTTGAATGATGAATTTTGTTTACTATTAAATGCTAAACTTTTTTAATGATTCAATGATCATTTTGAGTGAATTCTATGATCATCAATTAGATGGCTTGTCTCTTTTTGTTGATGACAAAGGGGGAGAAGTGATGACTAAGTGATGACTTACACCATATCGATAGCATGACTTATATGAATTACAAAAACTTGTGTGATATGAATGTCTTATATGCCTTGCAAAATCCTTGAAAATATCACATGATTAATTGATCATATTGAAAGCATGCCTTACATCTATATCATGAAATTTATATTGAAAATCTTTATCTTCTATCGTAGTAAAATTCGTACTTACTACTATTTAATGAGGATTACGATAAGCTCTACGGTTAGAACTTATCAGGTTATGCTTGAATCCAATGGGATGAAATTCAAGTGTTTTTATCTTCTCCTAATATGGCATATAGATAGGGGGAGTTATGTTTAACTCCGTCATCAATTGATTGTCATCATCAAAAAGGGGGAGATTGTTGAATCTCGGATTTTGATGATATAATCAATTGGTGGGTTAATTGATCTAATCCATATTACTGAGGTAAGTGTGCAGGATTAACTACGATAACCAGAAAACATAAAGCAAGGATACCGGAGTCAAGTTCGATGGACGTTTAAGAGTCCGAAGAATCGTCGGAGATGCTGCCGGAACCAACCGAGAAGAAATCGGGAACCTGTCGGAATTTTCGGAAGTTCGCCGAAGAGATTGTCGGAGGTTCACGGAGATCACCGAGAAGGCTCGGCTACTCGTTAAAGTCATCACAAGTTCGGGAGCTTGATGGGAGTCCGTCGGAAGAAGTTCGTCGGAAAGCTCGCCGGAACAAGACTCGACGTTCGCGGTTGAAAACTTGCTTAAGATGTGTTTTGTTATGTAGTTCACTTGTAATTAGGATTAGGATTAAAAGATAATCCTATATCCTGGTTAGGGGCCAACTGGGCCCAAAGTCAGATTTGGTTTGGGCTAAAATTAAGCCAAACCAGTGAACCGGAGAGCCAAGCGGTGGCACCACCTGGCTGGGCGGTGACACCACCTGGGCTGGGCGGTTGCACCGTCCAGCATCGGGAACATAAGAGAATTCAAATTTTTGGAGCCCAAATTTGAATCCTCTTGAGGCCTATAAATATCTCTCAAGTCTCAGCTGAGAACACAACTTTTTGAGTAGCAAGTGATTGAGAGAAAAGTCTTAGAAGAGTCTTTGCCTTTCTTGTTTTCAATTTGCTAGTGTTCACCTCCTTCTTTCTTGCTGAAATTCTGTAAGAGAGTGAACCGCTTGTAAAAGTTGTAAGAGGGGTATTTACCCTTCCCTTTCAAGAGATTTGCTAGTGGAAGGTGGGAGCCTCATCGAAGAGGGGCCTCTCATGTGGATGTAGGTCACTTGACCGAACCACTTTAAAAAGGCGTAATCTCTGGTTTGTATTTCATTACTACTATTTACATTACTGCAAACCCTCTTACTTGCTTTATTTCCTCATTACATTTACTGCACAACTTTGCGAATACGCTTTCAAGTTAAGCACTTCCGATTCCGATTTTTATCGTACGAAAGATTTGTCGAAACCAACGTTTTAAGTCGCTGCACTAATTCACCCCCCCTCTTAGTGCCGCTCCGATCCTAACACCTTTGAATTATTCCCTTCTCCTTTCAATTTTTGAATTTATACATGTTATATGTCAAACATTTGAAACCATGTTTTGGTATCATGTATATCTAAGAAATGTTGATTTGACAAATTGAATGAGTTGAAAAAGAATGATGATTTTTCTCTTGAATATAACTTGTGATATTTTTTATATAAATCATCATTTTGATTTCTTGACATTCGATACATGAGATTTTATTATGAATCAAAAGTTCTCATTAATCGATCTCCTACAATTCTACTTGATATTTTCATAAGAGGAGATTTTCTAACTGAATCATGATTTTTCCTTGTGAGTTCTTGGATTTATTACTTGATTTTCTTTTAAAATAATATCTCTTCTTTGTACTCCTATGATTTTTCTTGATATTTTATTTAAAGAAGATATTTACTATATGAATCATGTCTTTTGGTATTCAAATGATTTTATCCTTCTTGACATGATTTCTTTGTATTTATGGCTTGCATGGCTTGAAATGTTTTGGAATGATGCATGCAACACTATGATTTTTCCCTTAGATAAAAATGCATGCAACACTATGATTTTTCCCTTAGATAAAAAGGCATGCAATACTTTGATTTTTTTTGAAATAATGTGAAAATCAATAATTATAATTTTATGATAGAATGATGATTTTGAATCATGCATGTAATGATGATGTTATATACATGATGATTTGGCATTATGCATGCAATACTTATGCCTTTTATTATGATGTATATGATGTATTGCATATGATGTGAATCATGATTAAAATTACCTTAATTTGAATTCAAGGTTTATCTCAATTATGGAATTTTGAAATAAGAATGATTACTCATCTTTGTCATGATTTAGAAATTGACGCAAAGGGTCTTCCCTTCTTTTTGATATTGACAATGGGGGAGAAATATCGCTAGCTCATCTTGCAAAATTTAGAAACATGCACTTTGCAAAGGAAGCAAATATTTACTAGCTTACATATTGCAAGGAAAAGAACTTGACATCTTGAACATCATAAAAATTTGCTATCTTGTATGATGTAAAATTTGCTAGAATTGCTAGCTTGTGATCTAAAGAGAAGCAAAAAGTTGCTATCTCAAAAGAAACAAATTGCACAATTCAAGAAAAAAGCAAAAATTCCACTTCTCAAAAGAGAAGAAATTGCTATCTTGAACATCACCGAGAATTTCTAGCTTGAAATCTCAAGAAAATGCAAAAATGTTCTATCATGCCTATCTCAAGAAAAGCAAATATGCCAACTTGCATATCTTTGAATGTGCTATCTTGTATGCTGCAAAATTTGCATATCTAAAACTTGATAGCTTGAATGTTCTAAGCATGATATAACACTTGCTAAATTTTCTAGCTTCAAAACTACATGATGATAAAACTTGATATTATGTTTTTCATGGAATGAGTTGAACTTACATCACAAACACAAGAATAGTTATACTTCTCCTTTTTGTTGATGACAAAGGGGGAGAAGTATGTTGATGACTTGACATGTTATGCATAAGTTTATGATGACATGTTGGTTAGATTTTTAAATCCAAGAGTTCTATCAATATGGCATATTGATAGGGGGAGTTTGTTTAAACTCCGGGAGTTAAGGTTAACTCCGTCATCAAGTGGTTGTCATCATCAAAAAGGGAGAGATTGTTGAATCTCGTATTTTGATGATGAAACCACTTGATATTTGTTTATGTTTTAATCTGAGTTTTGAGTGACGCAGGATGCTTCGATCAGGATGAGACAATTAAAGTAGGAAAAATCATGTTGTGCCGGAGGAACATGTTAGAAGATTGGACGTCGGGCCGGTGGATCGATCGACGTATCGACAAAAGGCTTCGGGCCGTGGACTCGGGCATCGGGCCAAGAAGAGCGGGTATTGTGCCAAGGATATCGGAGTTGCAGAGTCAACTAGCCGATTGGGCAATAGGCCACAGGAGAGGACGATGCGCCGAATAATCAGACGAAGCGTCGAGGGACCAATGACATGCCGGACAACTTTGTTGTACATGTGCAGGATTAACTACGGTGGAAGTAAGACATGCAGCACGAGTTGCGTCGGAGTCAAGACTATGATCACGTTAGGAGTTCGACGGAAGTTCGGACGGTCGTCGGAGGTTCTATGGGAACAAATCCGAGAAGTCCAGGAGCTTGCCAAAAGAAGCTCGTCGGAACTCGCTAAGTGGATCGTCACAAGTCTAGGAGTTTGCTGGAAGTCCGTCAGAGCATCGCCAAAGGTTCATCGGATATTTGCCGGAAGTTCGCTAGAAACTCGCCGAATGAAGCGATTGACGCACCAGAGCAAGTTGTAGTAAATGCCTTAAATTTCGTAGTTAGCATGTAGATTAAGTTAGGAATGGGAGGTGATCCCATTAACTTAATCTGGGGGTAATTAGGCCCTTAATAGACCCAAATTGGGTCGAATAGATCAACCCATTCAGACCAGAATTCCTGCTAGGCGGTGGCACCGCCCAAGAGAGGGTCTCCCAGGAACACTGGGCGGTGCAACCACCCCAGGCAAGCGGTGGCAATGCCTAGGCTTAGTCTCCGAGCGAGACTGGGTGGTGCAACCGCCCCTGACAGGCGGTGGAACTGCCTGAGCTCGGTCTCTGAGCTTTGCCAGGCGGTGGCACCGCCAGGGCTCAGTCTCCGAGCAAGACTAGGCGGTGCAACCGCCCCTGTCAAGCGGTGGCACCGCCTAGAGGATCAGTCTCCGAGTTGCCAGGCGGTTGTATTGCCCCAGTCAGGAGGTGGTACCGCCAAGACCCCGGAAATCCAGGAAATGATATTTTTGAGCTCCAAATTCAAACCAGTTTAGAGCCTATAAATACCCCTCCCATCCCTGGGTAAAACACACAAGCACAGCTACTGCAATCTTTAGAATTCCCCTTCTCTAGCTTAAGTGTTAGAATTTTGTTTGAGGAGAATAAGTGCTTGTAAGGGTTGTCTCCTAAACCCGGTAAATGGAGAAGAGGGGTGTAAGAAGTAGGTTGATCTTCGCCTAGTAAAGGAAGATCGTTAGTGGATGCCGGTGGCCTTGACAGAAGGGGAATCGAAGGAGTGGATGTAGGTCACGATTGACCGAACCACTATAAACTCTCGTCTTCTCTGGTTTGCATTTATTTTTGCTGCTTACCTTACTGCAAACCTCCATATGTGCTTTACTTACTCATTACTTTTGCTGCACTCATTTATGAACTCGCTTTCAAGTTAAGTTTCCGAAAACGATTTTACAACGGAAAATATTTCATCGTACGAACGTAGTTTTAAACGTCGAAAGCTTTTCGCTGCACTAATTCACTCCTCCCCCCCTCTTAGTGCTCTTGATCCTAACAAAGTTGATATGGGTTCCTAAAGGAACTATAAATAATTCAATGATGAATGATAAAATTAGTAGATCAATTTTTAAGGCACCCAAAATCAAATGGGTACCTAATAATCATCCTCTTTTGTAGACAAACTCACAAGCTAGGAGCAAGAGATGTTATCATAATAGTGGATGCTCAAGGCACATGACCGGAGATCCATCTTATTTCTCTATGCTCACTAGCAAAGAAGAAGGGTATGTTACATTCGGAGACAATAAAAAAGGTAAAATCATTAACAAGGGAACTATAGGTAACAAATCAAGTTTTTCAATTGATGATGTGTTGCTAGTTGATGGATTGAAACATAATCTCTTAAGCATTAGTCAATTATGCGATGAAGGTTACATCATTAGATTTGAATCTAATGTGTGGATTATTGAAAAACCAAACAATAACATATCAATATTGCCTTAAAACAAAATAATATTTACACCATCAATCTTGATGAACTTAATAATGAAATGTGCTTTTTCGGTTTAAATGATGATGTCTGGCTTTGGCATAGAAGATTAGGCCATGTAACTATAAAACTAATATATAAGATTTCATCTAGAGAGTTAGTACGAGGGATTCCCAATATGAACTTTATTAAGGACAAAGTGTGTGATGCTTGTCAACTAGGAAAACAAATAAAAACTAGTTTCAAACCAAAAAAACAAATTAGCACTACTAGACCATTGCAAATGATCCATTTAGACTTATTTGGACCAATTGATACAATGAGTCTAGAAGGAAGCAAATATTTCTTCGTAATTGTAGATGACTATAGTAGATACACTTGGGCCTATTTCTTGGCTCACAAAAGTGATTGTTTCAAATGTTTCTCTAAATTTTATAAACTTACTTAAAATGAAAAAGGCTTCATGATTTCATCAATTCAGAGTGATCACGGTGGCAAATTTCAAAACCGTGACTTTCAAAGTTTTTGTGAATCCAATGGATATAATCACAACTTCTCCACTCTGAGAAATCCTCAACAAAATGGGGTAGTTGAAAGAAAAAAATAGAAATTTACAAGAAATAGCAAGAACCATGTTAAATGAACATAGTCTACCTAAGTATTTTTGGGCCAAAGCTGTTAATACGGCTTGCTATGTCATGAATAGGGTTCTAATAAGACCATCTCTATCAAAATCTCCCTATGAATTATGGAATAAAAAAAAAACCAAATGTTTCTTATTTTAAAGTTTTCGGTTGCAAATGCTTTATTTTGAATGAAAAGGATGCCTTAGGAAAATTTGATGCTAAATCCGATGAAGACATCTTTCTTGGTTAATCTTCCGTTTCTAAGGCTTTTTGTGTTTTTAACAAAATAACCTTAGTTATAGAAGAGTCTATTCATATAGTTTTTAATGAAATTTCTGAGTTAAAGAAAATAAATTTGATGATGATCTTGGTCTTGATAATTTGAATTTAAATGAATCCCCTCCTCAAAATAGCAACCTCGATATATCTTCTTCCGAAATTTCCTTACCCATGGAATGAAAGTATGTAGATGCTCATCAAAAGGAGCTAATTGTAGGAGATATATCAAAAGAGGTTCAAACTCGTTCTTCCTTCAAGAATTTTTGTGCTAACGCCGTCTTCTTTTCTCAAATTGAACCTAAATGCATTGATGAAGTCTTGAAAGATGATTCATGGGTTATTGCAATGCAAGAGGAATTGAACCAATTTGAGATGAATGAGGTATAGAAGCTTGTTCCTAGACTTAGTGACCATTTAGTCATTGGTACTAAATGGGTCTTTAGAAACAAGGAAGATGAATGCGGTATCATGGTTAGAAACAAGGCTATACTAGTGGCCAAAGGTTTCAACCAAGAAAAAGGTATCGACTACGAAGAGACCTTCATTCCTGTGGCAAGATTAGAAGCTATTAGAATGTTCCTTGCCTATGCTAGTAGTAATGATTTTAAACTATTTCAAATGGATGTCAAAAGTGCTTTCTTGAATGGTTTTATTTCCGAAGAAGTGTATGTTGAACAACCTCCCGGATTTAAAAATTCTCTTCTTCCTAATCATGCATTTAAATTGACTAAGCTCTCTGTGGCTTAAAACAAGCTCCTAGAGCTTGGTATGAAAGGCTTAGTTCCTTTCTTATTTTAAATAATTTTACAAAAGGCAAGGTTGATACTACATTATTTATTAAATATTTTAAAAATAATTTTTTTATTGTTCAAATTTATGTTGACGATATTATTTTTGGTTCTTCGGATAAATCACTATATGAATCATTTGCCAAATGTATGAGTCATGAATTTGAAATGAGCCTAATGGGAGAATTAACCTTCTTTTTAGGATTAAAATTAAACAACTTAGTAATGATATATTTCTTAATCAATCTAAATATACATTAGAATTGTTAAAACAATTTAACATGGATGGCTCAAAAGCTATAAACACTCCTATGAGTACTTCCACTAAGTTAGATATGGATGAAAGTGGTGAAAGCTTTGATAAAAAAACATATAGGGGAATGATTGGTAGTTTACTTTGCCTCACCGCAACTAGACCGGATATCATGTTTAGTGTAGGACTTTGTGCTAGGTTTCAAGCTAATCCTAAATTGTCTCATATTAAAGGTGTGAAAAGAATCCTTAGATATCTTAAAGGAACTCCTAATTTAGGATTATGGTATCCAAAATTCGATAATTTGGATTTAATAGCTTATGCAAATGCCGATTTTGGTGAATGTAAGATAAATAGAAAAAGCACATCTGGAACATGTTAATTTTCGGGATATGCACTTGTTTCTTGGACTTCCAAGAAACAAAATTCTGTTGCACTATCTATGGTGGAAGCCAAATACACAGCTGCAAGTGCATGCTGTGCACAAGTTGTTTGAATGAAAAATATCTAATAAGACTATGAAATTTACTTAAAGAACATTCTCATAAAATGTGATAATACAAGTGCTATTTGTCTAACCAAAAATCTAATTCAACACTCTAGAATTAAGCATATTGACATTAGGCATCACTTTATATGAGATTATGTCAATAATAATAATGTCATTCTAGAATTTATTAATACAAAGCATCAATTAGCGGATATTTTTATAAAAGCCTTAAATGAAGATCAATTTGACTTTATTAGAAGGGAATTAGGTATGTTGAATTGTCCTTGTGAATGAGCTTGATTGTATATATTTTTCAAAAAATTTTCATCCTCTTTTCGATTTTCATGGATTTGACTTCTTTATTATTATTGTAAACCTCTATGCTACCTTGATATGTGTTTGACATTATCCTAGTATATAATGTTGGATGTTTCTTTTCATAATTTTATCAATATTTTGATGGCTCCTTCAAGTTATTTTGGATGATTTGATGTCTTCTTTGAATGATCAATATTAATGCCAAGTTGAAGCTTTGTCAATTTTGCCATCTCCTTTTCAAGATTTTTTCTTATGAGATTATTTTATGAATGGCTTCAATGATCATGAGTTTTATACTTAAAACCTTATTTCCTTTTTGTTGATGACAAAGGGGGAGAAGAATGTGCAAAAGATTGATGACTTGTATAAAATATGAATTACAAAAGCTTGTGTAATGCAAATGTCTTATATGCATTGCAATTGTGATAGCATGACTTATATGAATTGCAAATGCTAATATGTTGTGTAATGCAAATGTCTTATATGTATCGCAAAAATGTCTTATATGCATCGCAAAACATTTTGAGAATATCCCAATATGAAAGTTTTTAGATTGGTTGTCGTTTCATCTCATGATCATATGAAATCATGCCTTACATCTATATCATGAGATTTATATTCAAAGTTCATATCTCTTGTCGAAATGATAATTGTCTTTTATCATTCGATTTGAAAATAATTTTCATAACTTGAAATTATGAGAAATACGAAGTTTCTTATTTGCTCATGCTTATAGAAAATAATGATAAGTTCAACTGATAGAACTTATCGGTTTAGGCTTGAATTCAAAGAAATTAAATTCAAAAGTTTTTATCTTCTCATTATATGGCATGTAGATAGGGGGAGTTATGTTTAACTCCATCATCAATTGATTGTCATCATAAAAAAGGGCGAGATTATTGAATCTCATATTTTTGATGATAAATTCAATTGATGGGTTAATTGATCTAATCCATATTATTGAGTTAAGTGTACAGAATTAACTATGATAGCTTGAAGATATAAAGCAAGTCTACCAGAGTAAAGTTTGATGGAAGTTCGAGAGTCCACCGAGAGTTCGAAGATTTCGGAAGTGTTGCCGGAACCAACGGAGATCACCAAGAAGGTTCAGCTACTTGCCAAAGACTCGCTAAACTCGCCATAAGACTAGGAGCCTGTTGGGAGTCCGTCGGAAAAAATTCGAGGGTATATCGGAAGTCCGCTGGAAGATCGCCGGAAGGAAACTCGATGTTGTCAGTTAAAAACCTGCTTAGGACTATGTCTTAATTTCATAGTTTACATATAATTAGGGTTAGGATTAAGAGTTAAACCTATAACCTAGTTAGGGGCCAATTGGGCCCGAGTTTGGACTGGTTTGGGTCAAGTTTGGAGCCCAACCAATGATCTGAAAAGTCTAGACGGTGGCATCGCCGGACTGGGCAGTGGCACCGCCCAGCACCCAAGAGGTCCGGCGGTGGCACCGCTAGTACACTGTTAGTGTCAAACACTAATAGGCAGTGGCACTACTATTGACAGGCGGTGGCGCGGTGGCACCGCTAGCACCAGGAAACCCAAAAGTAATTCAAATTTGGAGCCCAAATTTGATTCCTCTTGGGGCTTATAAATACCCCTCAATTGTCAGCAGAGAACACAACATTTTGATAAGTTAGAGATTGATAAAAAGCCTTAGCAAAGTCTTTAGCAAGTCTTGTTTTCAATAGCTTAAGTGTTCACCTCCCTCTTTCTCTTTAAAAAATCTGTAAGAGTACATGTAAAAGGTTATAAGAGGGGTATTTGTCCTTCTCCTTCAAAATGATTTACTAGTGGAAGTTGGGAGCCTCATTGAAGAAGGCTTCACAAGTAGATGTAGGTCATTTTGACCGAACCACTTTAAATTGGTGTGTTCCCTGAATGTGTGAGTATTTACTTTTCTAAAACCGTTATTTACATAGCAGCAAGCTTTCGGTTTTCATCTTCTCACATTACTTGAGCTACTTTCTCCAAGTCATTGACGAATTGAAATCTCGACTCATTTATGAAATCATTTTCAAATTTACAAGTTTTAATCCGCTGCACTAATTCACCCTCCCCCCCTCTTAGTGTCGCTCCGATCCTAACATTAATTTCTATAAAACATAAATTATTAATCAATTTATATATTTTGATTATATAACCAATAAAATGGACGAACTTAATGCACAAGGCTTCTTCAATTGTCGGGTATGAAAAACAATTTTTTAATTATATCATATATGATGGAGTTATGCAATTAAAAATTTTTTTGTTTGCCATATAATATTTCTAGAATGGAAATATAAAGATATGTTGCTAGAGGTATTGTTGTTTCTGATAATTATATTTTTTTCCCTATGATAGATAGTTGACCAATGTAAAAAAGTTTGTATAATTTAAGATACCATAATTAAATACTAATAAAATAAAATTGAATGACAAGGAATTCATTACTTTAAAGGTGAGGGATAAAAAAAATTATAAGTATTATAAAATGTATATAGAGAAACGAAGCATATTGAAAACAATTCTACACACAATGTAAGGTAGACAATTTATAATAATCATCTCCCTTAATTCTCCACCCAAATTTCCTTCGAAAGAAAAACATAAATATATTACTCTAAAATTACGTAATGTAGATGTATTACAATTTGCAAAATTGGTCATTTAGTTGGCAAATCCATTAACCAGTTTGTAAATATACACAATATTATGTTGAATATTTTTTAGCAATGAGTGTAGAATCAATGCTTACACTAAAAAGCTTCCTTGCTTTCTAGGTCCTGTTTCAAAGATTCTTAATACTGATGAAACCTAAATTTTCTTGATGAAGCATAAATCAATTGATGAGTTGAAAAGACTAATGCTTTGTTTGTGAAAATTTATTGATAATTGAGTCAAAATAATTTTTGAAATAATTAAATATGGATTGATATTTGTTCACTATTCTTTATGAATTTTTGTGGTTTTTAAACAAATAGAAAATATAAAAATCTAGACATGAAGTATTCTCTATTGAACTCTTTCACAGTTGTAGGAAAAATATCAATATGAACATTGTCGATGCATTTAATATAATTTATAAAGATCGTAAGCTTATATAAAAAAAAGGTAAATTTATCATTGTTTTCATTACTTCAAGAAAATGATTAGTTTTTGGGATGACTCATTTTGTTCCATGACTCTATATGATACCATATTACAACTCTTGGCAAAGATTTTAGCATTGAGAATAAATTTTTTTAAAATAAGTTGGTAAGTAAACATAAAATTATTTTGTCTCAAGTACAAATAAACACGACAACATCATTCAAGCTAATAAAATTTTTTGCTATATGACTAGTTCAAAATGTAAAAATGTTCATACGCGAAAAAAACATGACTCAGCAATGGTTTATTATAAAGTCTCTAGGGGAGTCATGATAGTGATTCATACTTGTATAATATACTTGACTAAGATAAAATTTGAAAATATGATCTGAACTTGCATTAATTACCCAACATTTATCCATCTTTTTAATTAGATTATGTCTGAATGGTTTCCTTTCTGATATTACACAAGGACACCCACTTTTCTCCATATCTAAATATTATTAAGTAACGAGACCTTAGTAAACTTCGAATAGATCAAAGCATATTAAAATATTTAACCATAATCAAAGTCGATAGAATTCAGTATTCGCACTAGATGATAGCTAATTGTTTCCAAATAGCTAAAATTAGAAATTCCAAATTATGTAAAACTCTAATAGATACATTGAAATACAATATTTAGGTTTTCAACCTATCTATTAACTAGGTTAAATTAACGATCTTTTTTAATTCTCACCATGAGGGTTCGGTAAAACAAAAACCTATATGAGGCATAATGGACTGCTTAATATGGTTATCATATATCATCAATTTCCTATAAAAAAGGTGGATGAATTGTTTTGATTTCCATTCAATTAATTTTTAACGAAATCACAAGTTTCTTTAATATTTGAACATTCAAAAAGTCTATATAAAAAGGCTCAATAAAAATCTTTAAACATCATTCACTCAAGATGGTAGCCACACGCTTGGTTTTTATGCTAGCAATACTTGGAAGTCTGTATACTTCTTAGTCATGGTAAGCATCCTTGTGTTAATTATTTTTGGACACTCTTGCATTTTTTATTTTAATTAAATTAAAATTGAACAAGTAGTTAAGTGGTCTTAATATGCTCCTTTCGTCAAATGACGCAAATATAATTTGAAAGATGATCAACAACAATACTTGCTAATCTCATCTTAACAAAAAAATAAAAATAAAAATAAAATATTTTTCTTCTACTAATTTGGTTTTGCTTTTTGTTGTACTAAAATTAAAAGTCGGGATATTGAAAGGATGGAAGAGGGAAACAAAATAGTGGCAATTCCATGCTTGAAATTTAAATGTGAAGGTGGTTTTGCATGCGTATGTTGTCGATATGATCAAACGTGTTATATAGCATGGAGCTTTGCAAAAAAAATTGTCATCCCCCAACTCTCTATAGCCCATAGTGACCACCTATTATAATTGTTTTACTTCATGATGTTGTTTGAATAAAAATCTCATCTCAAGCTTTTCTTTTTCACCTCCAAGCTTTGTGTTGTTGTTTTATTTATTACTTTTAGTAATATATCAAATATCTTAATATGAAAAGGTCTATTTTTGTCTTGCACAATGAAGAGAGAAAAACCAAACAATTATACCATAATCTAAAGAGCAATTCATGATTTATTATGAAAAAATAAAAAATAATTTATACGACAAATCAATTTTCATTTTTTTTATATTCAAGGAAATGATAGAAATAATATATCATAGTTATTTTTAAAAAGAGATACTTTCATTTCTTTATATAACAAAAGCATCGTATCTTTCAGTTTTTAGCACATAAAAAAAACTTTATATTTGACAGTTATCCTACCCTCATAAATTAAGATTGTAAAATTTTTTACAGGTGATCCAACTAACGGTCTCAATTGTCGGCTTATAAATACAAATTTTAAAAAACTAAAAATATTTTAATTCAATCCAGTATTTCCAATAGTCATCATTTCATTTGTTAAAGCATTGGAGGTATGTTTCCTAATTACACTAAAAGCCCACGACTTATATGATGGCCTAACAAATAAAGCACAAAGTAAACAATATAAGATTTGGATGGAGGAAGAAATCAATTATTTATTTCAAGAGAATTAAACAAAAAAGTGTGTAAATACGTTTTGCTTGAAATATCTCCCACCTTAGCTAACAAGTTGGTCTCTGCTCCACATCTTCTAAACTTTAGAAAGGATAAAGGATTAAAGAGGTTCCAACTCTTCTTCACATAAGGAATAAAGACTATTTATTTCAGTTTCATTGCTCACGACCTTTACAACACTAATATCCAACCTTTTCCTTTTCTAGGGTTTAATTTCTATAAAACATAAATCATTAATTAATTTATATATTTTTATAATATAACAAATAAAATGGATGAACTCAATGCACAAGGCCTCTCCTAATGTCGGGTATGAAAAAGAATTTTTTTATTATTTCATGTATGATGGAGTTATGCAATTAAAAATTTTTTTTGTGCCAAATAATATTTCTAGAATTGAAATACAAAGATATGTTGCTAGAGGTATTGTTTTTTTTTATAATTATATATTTTTCCCTTTGATAGATATTTGTCCAATGTAAAAAAAGTACATATAATTTAAGATACCACAATTAAATGCTAATAAAATAAAATTTTAAAGCAAGGAATTCATTACTTTAAAGGTGAGGGATAAAAAAAATTATAAGTATTATAAAATATATGTAGAGAAAAGAAGCATATTGAAAAAAATTCTACATTGAATGTAAGGTGGACAATTGATAATAATCATCTCCCTTAATTCTCCACTTAACTTTCCTTCAAAAGAAAAAACATGAATATATCACTCCAAAATTATGTAATGTAGATGTATTACTCTTTGTAAAATTGATCATCTAGTTGGTAGATCCATTCACCACTTTGTAAATATACACAATATTATGTTGAATATTTTTTAGCAATGAGTATAGAATCAATTCTCATACTAAAAAGCTTTCTTGCATTCTTGGTCCTGTTCAAAGATTCTTAATACTGATGAAACCTAAATTTTAATGATGAAGAATAACTCAATTGATGAGTTGAAAAGACTAATGCTTTGTTTGTGAAAAATTATTAATAAATCAGTCAAAATAATTTTTGAAATAATTAAATATTGATTGATATTTGTTCACTATTCTTTACGAAATTTTAGTATTTTTTTAAACAAATAGAAAATATAAAAACCTAGACATGACCTATTCTCTATTGAATTCTTTCACAATTGTACAAAATATATCAATATGAACATCGTCGATGCATTTAATAGAATTTATAAAGATCGTCAGCTTATATCAAAACAAGATAAAGTTATCATTATTTTCATTACTTCAAAAAAATGACTAGCTTTTAGGATGACTCATTTTGCTCCATGACTCTATATGATACCATTTTACAACTCGTGGCAAAGATTTTAGATCTGAGAATAATTTTTTTTAAATAAGTTGGTAAGTAAATATAAAATTATTTTGTCTCAGGTACAAATAAACATGACAACATCATTCAAGCTAATAAACTTTTTTGCTATATGGCTAACTCGAAATGTAAAAAATTTCTTATGCTAAAAAAACATGACTCAACAATGGTTTATTATAAAGTCTCTAGGGGAATCGTGATAGTGATTCTTACTTGTGTGATATATTTGACTAAGATAAAATTTGAAAATATGATCCGAACTTGCATTAATTCTCCAACATTTATCTATCTTTTTAATTTGATTATGTCTGGTTGGTTTGCTTTCTGATATTACACAAGGATATCCACTCTTCTCCATATCTAAATATTATTAAGTAACAAGACCTTAGTAAACTTTAAATAGATCAAAGCATATTAAAATAATTAACAACAATCAAAATCGATAGAATTAAATCTTTGCACTAGATGATAGCTAATTATTTCTAAGTAGCCAAAATAATTAATTCCAAATTTTGTAAAACTCTAATAGATACATTGAAATACAATATTTAGATTTTCATCCCATCTATTAACGAGGTTAAATTAAAAATATTTTTTAATTCTCACCATGAGGGTTCGAAAAAACAAAAACCTATATGTGGCGCAATGGACGACTTAACATGGTTATCATATATCATCAATTTCCTATAAAAAGTTGGATGAATTGTTTTTATTTCCATTCCATTAATTTTTAACGAAATCACAAAGTTTCTTTCATACTATGTTTGAATATTCAAAAAGTCTATATAAAAAGGCTAAATTGGAATCTTTAAACATCATTCACTCAAGATGGTAGCCTCATGCTTGGTTATCATGTTAGCATTCCTTGGATGTCCATATACTCTAAGTCATGGTAAGCATCCTTGTGTTAATTATTTTTGGAAACTCTTACATTTTTTATTTTAATTAAATTAAAATTGAACAAGTATTTAAGTGGTCTTAATATGCTCCTCGTCAAACAATGCAAATATAATTTAAAAGATGATCAATGACAATACTTGCTAATCTCATCTTAACAAAAAAATAAAATAAAATATTTTTCTTCTACTAATTTGGTTTAGCTTTTTTTTGTCCTAAAATTAAAGGTCGAGATATTGAAAGGATGGAAGAGGGAAACAAAATAGTGGCAATTCTATGCTTGAAATTTAAATGTAAAGGTGGTTTTGAATGCGTATATTGTCAATATGATCAAAAGTGTTATATAGCATGGGAGCTTTGCCAAAAAAAAATTTCATCCCCTAGCTCTCTATGGCCCATAGTGACCACCCATTATAATTGTTTTACTTCATATTTTTGTTTGAATAAAAATCACATCTCAAGCTTTTCTTCTTCACCTCAAAGCTATGTGTTGTTTGTTTTATTTATTACGTTTAGTAATATATCAAATATCATAGTGCAAAAAGGTATGTTTTTATCTTGCACAATGAAGAGAGAAAAGCCAAACAATTATAACATAATCTAAAGAGCGATCCAAGATTTATTATGAAAAACTAAAATATAATTTATATCACAAATCAATTTTTATTTTTTTATATTCAAGGAAATGATAGAAATCATATATCATAATTGTCTTTCAATTTAATAATGAACGAAGTGACCAATGTATTTTTCTAAAAAGAGATATATTCATTTCTTTATAGAACAAAAGCATCGTATCTTTTGGTTGTTAGCACACAAAAAATACATTATATTTCACAGTTATCCGACCTTCATAAATTAAGATTGTAAAATTTTTTATAGATGATCCAACCGATGAGCTCAATTGTTGACTTATAAATATAATTCTTTAAAAAACTCAAAATATTTTAATTCAATCCAGTATTTCCAATAATCATCATTTCATTTGTTACAGCATTAGAGATATATTTCCTAATACACTAAAAGCCCGCTATTTATATGATGGCCTCACAAACAAAGCACAAAGTAAACAATACATGATTTGGAAGGAGGAAGAAATTGATAATTTATTTCAAGAGAATTAAACAGAAAAGTGTACAGATTGTGGCCATTGTTTGTATGATATTGGCATGTTAAAGTAGTCAGTATAATAGACAATGCATTTTGCTTGAATATCTCTCACCTTAGCTAGCAAGTTGGTCTCTGCTCCACAACTTCCAAACTTTAGAAAGGATAAAGGATTAAAGAGGTTCCAACTCTTCTTCACGCAAGTAATAAAGACTATTTATTTCAGTTTCATTGCTCATGACCTTTACAACACTAATATCCAACCTTTTCCTTTCTTGAGGTTTAATTTCTATAAAACATAAATCATTAATCAATTTATATATTTTGATAATATAACCAATAAAATGGACGAACTCAATGCACAAGGCTTCTCCTAATGTCGGGTATGAAAAATAATTTTTTTATTATATCATGTATGATGGAGTTATTCAATTAAATTTTTTTTGTGTGCAATATAATATTTCTAGAATGGAAATATAAAGATATATTGCTAGAGGTATTATTGTTTCTGATAATTATATTTTTTCCCTTTGATAGAAAGTTGTCTAATGTAAAAAAGTTCATATAATTTAAGATACCACAATTAAATGCTAATAAAATAAAATTTCATGTCAAGGAATTTATTACTTTAAAGGTGAGGGATAAAAAAAATTATAAGTATTATAAAATGTATGTAGAGAAAAGAAGCATATTGAAAAAAATTCTATCCTGATTGTAAGGTGGACAATTAGTAATAATCAACTCCCTTAATTCTCCACTCAACCTTCCTTGAAAAGAGAAACATCAATATATTACTCCAAAATTATGTTATGTAGATGTATTACTCTTTGCAAAATTGGTCATCTAGTTGGCAGATCCATTCACCACTTTGTAAATATACACAATATTATGTTTAATAATTTTTAGCAATGAGTATAGAATCAATACTTACACTAAAAAGCTTAGTTGCTTTTTTGGTCCTGTTTCGATGATTCTTAATACTGATCAAACCTAAATTTTCATGATGAAGAATAACTCAATTGATGAGTTGAAAAGACTAAAGCTTTGTTTGTGAAAAATTATTAATAATTCAGTCAAAATAATTTTTGAAATAATTAAATATGGATTGATATTTGTTCACTATTATTTATGAAATTTTAGTGGTTTTTAAACAAATAGAAAATATAAAAACCTAGACATGAAGTATTCTCTATTGAATTCTTTAACAGTTGTAGGAAAAATATTAATATGAATATCGTCGATGCATTTAATAGAATTTATAAAGATCGTAAGCTTATATCAAAACAAGGAAAAGTTATCATTGTTTTCATTATTTCAAAAAAATGATTAGCTTTTGGGATAACTCATTTTGTTCCATAACTCTATATGATACCATATTACAACTCTTGGCTAAGATTTTAGCTCTAAGAATAATTTTTTTTTAAATAAGTTGGTAAGTAAACATAAAATTATTTTGTCTCAGGTACAAATAAACACGTCAACATCATTCAAGCTAAGAAACTTTTTTGCTATATGGCTAGCTCAAAATGTAAAAAATTTCTTATACTAAAAAAACATGACTCAGCAATGGTTTATTATAAAGTCTCTTGGGGAGTAACGATAATGATTCTTACATGTATGATATACTTGACTAAGATAAAATTTGAAAATATGATCTAAACTTACTTTAATTCACCAACATTTATCTATCTTTTTAATTGGATTATGTTTACGTGGTTTCCTTTTTGATATTACACAAGGACACCCACATTTCTGCATATCTAAATATTATTAAGTAACAAGACCTTAGTAAATTTCAAATAGATCAAAGCATATTAAAATAATTTACCACAATCAAAGTCAATAGAATTCAATCTTCCCACTAGATGATAGCTAATTATTTCCTAGTAGCTTAAATAAGTAATTCCAAATTCTGTAAAACTCTAATAGATATATTGAAATACAATATTTAGATTTTCAACCTATCTGTTAACTAGGTAAAATTAAAGATTTTTTTTAATTCTCACCATGAGGGTTCGGTAAAACAAAATCCTATATGTGGCACAATGGACTACTTAATATGGTTATCATATATAATCAATTTCCTATAAAAAGGTTGATGAATTGTTTTGGTTTCCATTCCATTAATTTTTAATGAAATCACAAGTTTCTTTCATACTATATTTGAATAAAGAACAATGCTTTTAGGTCCTTTTTTCTATTCTCTATAAGCTCAATTTCTTTATCTGGATCCACATATCCATTCTCTTTTAAGTCTAAAAAATCCTAAGACTTGAATAGAGTCTTTATCTTAATACTCCAAAATTCATAGCATTTGTCCGAGAAGATGAGAATAAGGGGTTGAGACATGGAATTGCCATTGAAAGCCTTAATGCCCAGTTCAATTTAAAAATTAGCTCTGATACCACAAATGTTAGGGATGGAGGAGAAAGGAAATGATAAAAATAAAATACTACGATGCAATTAAAAAGAATCCTTTCGATCAAGAAAATCGATGTAGTATTTGAACAAGAGGAAAGACATATAACACTTACACGATATTCCCAAGTGAACACTTCTATTTTGTTTTATGAACTATGGTCCTATGTATAGGACCTATATGTAACTACCTTACTCTATCATGTCACCCATGATTAAGTCAAGTGTAGGAACTATGCTATAACTTTTAGATTACAGGCCACTACTTCGAATATGCCTATAACTACCTAGAACATGACAACTACCATCTATGAATCAATTCTCAACATATCCCAAGTATGTTGAGAAGCACGAAGGTGGGGAAGGCAACCAGCGCCAGCCTCCACATCATAAGGAATCCTACCAAGTAGCTACTAGTGAAGAATGCTGCATTATTTTTGAAGTTAGGCACCTGCATATGCCCAAAACATGGTTAAGCAACACCACATCATCAGGAGAAAAGGGAAGAGGGGTTATGACCTTCTCACCAATGACATCTTGGATAATGAGGCTATTGCTGGAGACGCTAGTGATGACCTCAAACATGGAGGTAGCATTGAGATCAAAGTACTCCATGTCCTACCTAAGTATCACCTTTAAGTGTCATGTCCACATCCGCATTGCTTGCGTGTCCCTTGTCCTCGTCAAACAAAATTCTTCTGCCATCAAAGGTAAAATCATTGGCAAGGGAACCATAGGTAACAAATCGAGTTTTTCAATTGATAATGTGTTGTTAGTTGATGGATTGAAAATAATATCTTAAGCATTAGTCAATTATACGATGAAGGTTACATCGTTAGATTTGAATCTAATGTGTGTATTATTGAAAAACCAAACAATAACATATCAATGATTGCCTTAAAATAAAATAATATCTACACCATCAACCTTGATGAACTTAATAATGAAATGTGTTTTTCCGCTTTAAATGATGATACTTAGCTTTGGCATAGAAGATTAAGCTATGCAAGTATAAAACTAATATCTAATATTTCATCTAGAGAGTTAGTACGAGGGATTCCCAATATGAAGTTTGTTAAGGACAAAGAGTGTGATGCTTGTCAACTAGGAAAACAAATAAAAACTAGTTTCAAACCAAAATATCAAATTAGCACTACTAGACCATTGCAATTTATCCATTTGGACTTATTTGGACCAATTGATACAATGATTCTAGAAGGAAGCAAATATGCCTTCGTAATTGTAGATGATATTGGAAAATCTTGGGGGTGACATCACTTGCGCAGCGGAAGAATAAGAAAATAAAATCTCCGATTCCCAAAGAGATGTTCGTCGTCGTGCGAAGATTAATGCGCAAAATCTGCGAAACTTAAAACTGCGTATAGAGTAGATTGTGTTACCTAGGGAGATCGTATATCCTTGTTTCCTTGCAGATCTTTAGGAGATGGTGAAGGAGGTCAAGCGTCCTCCTCTCTAGCGGTGATCCACACAGTAGGGCTGCGATGACGCTCCTCAAAACTCCAAGCCTGCTCTGAGGTGGAGAGGGGAAGGAGAATAGGAGAGGCAAGTAAAGGCTCTAGCCTATGAGACTCTGAATCCCTCCTATTTATAGAGGTCCCTTGTCAAACCCTAATGGATCCTCCCCTAGCGAGTATTGGATCTGCATCCAATAAAGGGTTTGTCCGGTTATCACGATGTCCCTCTTGAGTAACCTATGACCGGGATTATTTTGGATATGTGTTTAAAGGTGAATCGATCTCATTATCGTGATCTCATCATGATCCGATTCCCATTGCACAAATCCCAGGACATCACAAAATATATATATATATATATATATATGTAATAGTTATAAAGTGATATATGCCAAAAAATAAGCAAAAAAATTATGTATCAAGTCACACGTGCCATCACTCCCGTGATTGGCTTGTTGGGCACCTATGACTAGCAATCTCCCACTTGACCTAAATCCAATCACCGGCTTGTTGGGCACCTATGACTAGCAATCTCCCACTTGACCTAAATCCAATCACCAATGTGTCTGATCCCTTATTTGAGTAATTGCCCCATAATTATCGCAATATAAGGAAGTCAGCTTCTCGCTACCCGGCACGACTCCCAAATCTGTGATGAACTTCTTCACCCAAACTCCCTCCTTTGTTGCATGCTACCTGGCACGACTCCCAAATCTGTGATGAACTTCTTCACCCAAACTCCCTCCTTTGGGTTACGATCTCTTTGATAAGCTGGAACCTCGTCAGAACACTTATGATGAGACCCGGGTTCCCTTATTTGAGTAATTGCCCCATAATTATCGCAATATAAGGAAGTCAGCTTCTCACTACCCGGCACGACTTACGATCTCTTTGATAAGCTGGAACCTCGTCAGAACACTTATGATGAGACCCGGGTTCCCTTATTTGAGTAATTGCCCCATAATTATCGCAATATAAGGAAGTCAGCTTCTCGCTACCCGGCACGACTCCCAAATCACCTCCATATACTGGTAAAAGATCCTTAGTCCTTCTCAAGTACTTAAAATCACATCCATATACTGGTAAAAGATCCTTAGTCCTTCTCAAGTACTTAAGGATACATTTTACTACTTTCCAGTGCTCCAAGCCTGGATCCGCCTGATACTTGCTCGTGACACTCAGAGCATGCGCTATATCAGGCCTAGTACATGTCACGACCCGAGTCTGATGAGCCAACTGGCCAATAACTCCATTTCGGTCCTTCAACCACGGACCAAAATGCTTAAGCGGGAGTTAACGTAGTACACTCATCAGGCCCTTATAAGCTAATCATACACATTGCCCACTTCCGATGTGGGACTAATGGGATGTTACACTATCCCCAACTCAATTAGCTTGACGTCCTTGTCAAGGCCCGACATATCCCAGATCGAACCCTAGCATAGAGCGTGAGGTTTAACTCAGTGGTGGCTCCACGCCGTGATGAGTTCTTGACTCTATCCACGGGTAGCCCTTTCCTACTCGAGCCCTCTCACCCTACCCAAATGCTAGGTCGGCTCTGATACCAAATGTCACGACCCGAGTCTAATGAGCCAACTGGCCAATAACTCCATTTCGGTCCTTCAACCACGGACCAAAATGCTTAAGCAGGAGTTAACGTAGTACACTCATCAGGCTCTTATAAGCTAATCATACACATTGCCCACTTCCGATGTGGGACTAATGGGATGTTACAATACATAGCATGACATACATAATAGACCCTATTGCTGAGGCATAAGGTATCATATCCATGTTCACCCTTTCTTTTGGAGTCTTTGGGGACATACTCATAGAAAGGAATATCTATGTCTCATCGGTATGAGACCTCTCTTAGAATTTTCCATGCCAAACCTTTTGACAATAGTTTCTATGTACCTGGACTGGGACAAGCCAAGCATCCTCTTAGATCTATCTGTATAGATTTGAATCCCCAAGATATAGGATGTTTCCCCTAAGTCCTTCATGGAGAAGTGTCTAGATAACCAAGCCTTTAATGTGAATAGCATTCCTACGTTATTCCCGATGATTAGGATGTCATCCACATATAACACCAAAAAGGTGATAGCGCTCCCACTTACCTTCCTATATACACAAGACTCATCTTCGTTCTTAACGAAGTCATAAGATTTGATTGCCTCATCAAATCTTATGTTCCAACTTTGGAAAGCTTGCTTTAGTCCATAAATGGATCTAAGCAACCTACACACCTTATCTCGGCAGTCCTTGGACACGAATCCCTCAGGTTACATCATATACACCTCCTCCTCGAGGTTCCCATTGAGGAATGCGGTTTTCACATCTATCTGCCAAATCTCATAATCATAGTGTGCTGCAATAGCCAATAGAATTCTGATGGATTTTAGCATTGCTACGGGTGAGAAGGTTTCGTCGTAGTCAACACCTTGCCGTTGACGATACCCCTTAGCCACTAGCCTTACTTTATAGGTCTCTACCGTTTCATCTACTCCGATCTTTTTCTTAAAGATCCACTTGCAACCGATGGGTACAATACCTTCGGGCGCATCAACTAGGTTCCAAACTTTGTTGGAGTACATAGAATCCATCTCAGAATTCATGACTTCTTGCCACTTCCTGAAGTCTATACTCATAATAGCCTCCTTGTAGGTCTGAGGATCAATATTCTCAATATCCTCTCCTCTAATATGTCCCACATATCTCTCAAGAGGATGGGATACTCTATCAGACCTACGTAAAGTTGAAACTTGTGTATTAAGTACTTGAAAAGACTCGAGCTATAGAGTGGTTCTTGAACTTGGTTCTCCAACCTCGCTCAACTCTATCATTCTTCCACTATTTCCACCAAGAATATGTTTCTTCTCAAGGAACACTACTCTCTTAGCTACAAAGACTTTTCGTTCCTCTAGATGATAGAAATAATACCCATAAGTTATCCCACAAATTTGCATCGCTCTGTCCTTGATTCTAACTTATCGGGGTTGTATCTTTTAACATGGGTAGGACAGCCCCAAATCTTAACAACCTTAAGATCAGGCTTCTTCCCTTTCTATATCTTATATGGTGTAGACACTACCAACTTAGTTGGAACTCTATTCAGAAGGTAAGCTGTGGTCTCTAGGGCATATCCCTAGAATAAGATGGGTAGGTCAGCGAAACTCATCATGGACCATACCATATCTAACAACGTATGATTCCTCCTTCCAGAGACACCGTTAAGCTGAGGTGTATAAGGAGGTGTCCATTGGGATAATATCCCATGGTCCTTGAGGAACTGAGTAAACTCTATACTTAAGTACTCACCTCCTCGATCTGATCGAAGAGTTTTGATACTCTTTCCAATCTGGTTCTCTACCTCATTCTTATACTCTCTCAATTTCTCAAAGGCCTCGGACTTGTACTTCATTAAGTACACATATCCATACCTTGAGAAATCATTAGTAAAGGTAATGAAGTAGGAGTATCCACCAATGGCATGAGTTGACATGGGTCCACATACATCACTATGTATGAGTTCCAACAACTCAATGTCTCTCTCTCCAGTTCCACTAAATGGAGAGTTGGTCAGTTTTCCACAAAGACAAGGCTCGCAAGTTGCATATGACACATAGTCGAATGGATCTAGATATCCATCATTTCACAACTTTTGAATCCTTCTTTCATGGATGTGACCTAGCCTACAATGTCATAGGTATGCACTATTCATCTCATCTCGTTTTCTCTTGGACACATTTACATTCATGATATGTAGAGTAGTTTCTAACATAAATAAAACATTATGCAATGTTCCTTTCGTGATGATCTTATCATCTAATAATATTGAACAATCATTGTTTTCAAAAACTAATTTATATCCACTAACTTTCAAACATGAAATGGAGATAATGTTTTTGATAATAGAAGGAACAAAATAACATGCATCTAATGCAATAAAAGCTCCACTAGGCAGATGTAGGGCGACCTTGCCAAAAGCTACTACAGCAACTTTTGCTCCATTACCCATCTTGAGGTCCATCTCGCCTCTCTCTAGTCTCCTAGGTCTTGCTAGAACTTGTAACGAATTGCATATATGATAAGCACTATCGGTATCCAATACCCATGTGTTATCATAACAGTTTGACAAATGGAGATTGATCATGAATGTACTTGAAGCTTCATCAAGCTTTTGTTTCGCCCTTTCTGCAAGGTACTCTTTGCAGTTCCTCTTCTAGTGCCCATCTTTACCACAATAGAAGCATTGGCCTTTGTCATTTATTGGGTCTTTCTTAGCAACCTTTACTTTACCTGGTCTGCCCTTGCCCTTTTCCTTCTTAAGGGACCTTTTTACTTTTCTTTTCTTTCTGGTCTCACTAGTGTAGAGAACTGGCTTCTCTTTCTTAATAGTACTCTCTACCTCCCTCAACATATTGAGGAGCTCTGGGAGAGTCACCTCAAGCTTGTTCATATTAAAATTCATTATGAACTATGAAAAGGAATCTAGTAGGGACTGAAGCACAGTGTCCACACATAAGTTATCCTCTAGGACCATTCCTAGACCTGTGAGTTTCTCTATCCACTCAATCATCTTTAGGACATGGTTCTGAACCGGTGTCCCCTTAGTCATCCTAGCGTGGAAGAGGCTCTTAGATATCTTATATCGCTGAGTCCTTCCCTGTTCCTCAAATAATTTGCGGACATGTAGGAGAATGGATCTGGCATCCATCTGTTCATGTTGTCTCTATAACTTAGGAGTCATAGTGCCCAACATATAGCACTGAGCAAGAATGAAGTCATTAACGTACTTCACATAGCGAGCGATCTCATCCTCGCTTGTCCCTTCTTTGGGCGTAGGCATCACTATATCAAGGACGTACATGATTTTCTCCGCCGTGAGAATAATTCTCAAGTTACGGAGCCAATCTGTATAATTTGGACCAGTGAGGCGATTGACATCAAGTATGCCACGTAAGGGATTTGAAAGCGACATTTTCTGAAATTAAAGATGTAGTAGAAATGAATAACATGCAGATTTTGCAAGAAATAAACTATCAAGATATGGACTTCTATCTTAATATGCTCCCACTATTTTACTAACGAGTCACGCGACACTCTCAGCATGTGAAATAGAAGTCTCTAGCAGACTTCTAGTGGGGATCAGGATCCAATCAACGTCTTAGTATAACCTCGAGGGACTCGACCAATCACACAAAGCCTAAAAGGTAGGCAACTCTTGCCGATCACAACTCCTTGTGATTCTCGTCCTATTTGGCCTCTGAATCACCATGGTCTCGAGGGACTCGACCAACCATGATGCTCGGTTAAGTCAACTCCTTTGTTACAAGATGAGTCTAATTTGATGATATACCCTCGAGGGACTCGAACAAGCATACCATGTCCTGAGGTCATCGATGACATCTCTATGTCGTAAGCAAGATAGCGAATTGCGATATAGGTGAGTCTCGAGGGACTCGACCAACTCAACCTACACCGACTTATAATGATGGAAGGCCACATGGGTCAATCTAATTACCTCACGTTTACCGACTTAATATTCTCGAGAGAGATGTTTCTATGATTTGGTCTCCTAATATGACATGTCACACATATACATATTTAATATATATCTACATCGCATGCAAATATATATACATATCTAGTATGTGTATAAGTAATCACACTAGATAATCATGGACCATAACCTAATGTGATTAGGCCTGAGCTAGTAGGCCTAATCACTCACAACAAGATCTATGTATGCAACGGCGCATCTCCATGCTTTGTGATCGTCCATCTCATCCTCGTCGGTTCCGTCGACATCTCGATGCATCTTCATGTATCGCGATCGTCCGTCTCGTGGGTCCCGCTATCTTATCCACGCTCCCGCTGCGTCTCCTCATGTGATTACAACTTAATCATAGGTATGCATGCCCGACAATAAACAAGAAATATAATGGAGGCTCGCAGACCCTAATAATAATCATCACAAGTACACACATCAAATGGTCCATGATCATCCGGCCACACATCATACATCACATATATAAATAATCATCGTCATGTAGGACAACTAGATAATGATAAAAATAATAATCAACTAAACTTTTTAATTAATTAATATTTTCTGAAATTAGGGACATGTAGGGAATTTTTGAATTCCTAGGGGTATTTTCATAATTTAGACAAAAAGACATAAATTGGAATTTCTCAAATTCATAAGGGCAAAACTATCTTTTGTCCAGAAAACTCTAATGCCCTACTCCCCTTTGCTGTTGCCGCCGCCACCCTACTGGCGGCAGCTTGTGCGGCGGGGCAAGGGCGCCACCCCTGCAAGTGGGCTCCCCCATGGATTGGCGCCCCTGCGGGTGGCACTACACCCCCCCTCGCACACCCACCCCCCCCCCCCCCCCCCCCCCCCCCCCCGCGAGCATTGTGCCCGCGGGTGCATGTTAGGACTCTAGCTTGGAGAGTCCTAATTGAGAGGGACATTGTTAGAACTCTAGCTAGGAGTGTCATAATTGAGAGGGACATTCATATAAAACCTACCTAAGCCGACTCTTATTAAAGAGGTGAAGAGGCCGACTAGGGTTAGGAGGTTATTTCTTAGAGATGAATTAGGAGTTGTAAAGGAATAGGAGTCTTGAGTAGAAGTCCTATTAAGAGTTGGTTAGAAGTAGGAGTCTTGAGTAGGAGTCCTATTAGGAGTTAGGGTTTAGAAACCCTATAAATAGCCATGTATTCCTCCTCTTTTGATAAACAATAGATGACTCTTTTCTGCAGCCTTTGAGTAGCAACTTAGAGGGAGGAACCCCTATAGAGTTCCAAGGAGGTTGATCCCCTAAAGAGATCAACCCGAAGTTTAGAATCTGCAAGGGTTCTAACACCTGGTATCAGAGCAGCGTTCTTGGCATCTCGCTGCCCTTCCACATCCATCCATCAACCCTCCACAACCACCCAAAGCAATTCCCACAATTGCTTAAGAGATCGTTACCAAATTCCATTGTCATCTCCACCACCACGGATCATCCTTTGATCTCCCCATGAATTGCAGCAGGGTTTGGTTTTCTACCTTACTGCTGCTGCAATTTAGTTATCCTTATTTGAAAATCTCAAAAAAATTATTCCTATATTGCTGCATAAACTTTTCGTCATAAAGTTTTCATCTCTACGACGAAAGATACATTGCAGAATTCCAACCGTATAGCACTGTCTGTTTGATCTTGCTACTATGTTTTTTCTATCCAAATCTCTACAAAATTTTTATGATATCTTTGACATTTCCTAACAGCAGATTTCCTTTGGTTTTGTCAAAACATTCTCAATATAAACCATTGATATTTTACGTCTAATCTGCTATACTTGAAAATCTGTACTGTAAAATTTCAGCCGCATAACACTATTTGTTTGATCTTGATACTACATTGTTTCTATCCAAATCTCTACGAAATTCTTATGATAGCTTTGACACTTCTAACAGTCGAATTCCCTTTGGTTTCATCAAAAAATTCTCAATATAAACCACTGATCTTTTACGTCCAATCTGCTATACTTAAAAATCTATGCTGTAGAAAATTTCAGCCGCATATTGTTGCCTTAACCCATCTATTTGCAATCTTTTTTGAATGAAATTTATTATACACTACATAGATCATCTTGGCTTCCATCTATGATTGATCTATTAAGAAATTCATCTTTAAAAATGATTTTGTGTTGCTGCAAATTTTCATCGTAACCCGCTGAAATTTCTCGACGAGAATTCTGCAATTGCAACTTGCACCAATTTCCTTGCTATTATACTACCGAAATTTTCTTGAGTAAATTAGATATTCTTGCTGTCATATAAACTATGATTTTGCTATCAATTCCCTCCTCAATTCTCTCAAGTTTTTGGTGGAAATTACGTCAAGAAACCGTTGTTTCTTCGACGATAATTCTACTCTTACAAGATAGCACATACTTGCTGCAACTTCCACTTATTTCTATCAAACCTTTGCTACCATCTACCACAGATCCAAAACTTTCATCTACAGCCCTAAAACTCCACCAAACCACACCCTCAAACTGCACCCAAAATAGCCACAAAACAAGCCTAAACCGTAGCCTACATCCACCGATCTACCAACCCTTTTGACCATCACCTCTCTCAACCAATACATGCCTTTAACCCGACAACAAAAGAGAGATCTTAACATCACAGATTTGGCGGCATATACTATGGCATCTGAGGAAGTAATCAATGCTAAATTTGAAGCCTTTGAGGTGCGAATGGAGGATAAGATTCGGACGCTCTTTACCGGACTTAGATTGGGCTGACCACTAAACCCGAAGAAATCACATCAAGGAAAGAGCTTTGCCCAATCGCACCAAGCCCGAAGATATGACTTCCAAGAGAGGGGAAGCTCTAAGACCAACCCCAACTATCCATGCATGAGAATGGACTTTCCTAGATGGGAAGAAGGAGACCCAATTGGTTAGATCTCGCGCGCAGAGTGATATTTTTGGTACCATAAAACCGCGGATGCATCTATGGTGAAAATTGCAGCTATACATCTTGAAGAGGATGCTATACAGTGGTTTGACTGGTTTGAATATACTTATGGAGTCCTTTCATGGTGACAATTCAAAGAAGGACTGCTGATCCGCTTCAAACCAACCGATTACGAGAATATTGACGGACAACTAGCAAAGATCCGACAAACCTCTACCATTCAGGAGTACCAAACCAGGTTTGAAAGGTTATCTAATCAAACTCATGATTAGTCTAAAAAATAGCTATTGAGGACCTTTATTGAGGGCTTAAAGCCGGAGATCCGAGGAGAAGTTAAAGCACGACAACCGTACACGCTTATGGCAGCCATTTCTTTCGCACGACATTAAGAGGAGCAATTGAACCATAAAGCTCGAAGGACTAGGGTCACTCCTCAACTAGCAATATTGAAGCCCTCAGCCCCCCATACTATCGACCGAGTCCCTACACTAAAGAGGTTAATAAGAGAAGAGCTTGGGGAGCGATATGTGAAGGGGTTATGTTGGCATTGCCACGAGCCGTGGAGCCGTGAGCATCGTTGTAGTAAAGGTAGAGTTCTTATGATTGGACCAATAGAAGAAGAGGTCATTGAATATCTAGAAGAGAGCCTTGAACATGAAGAAGAAGATGCAGAAGAAGAGCTACAATCGACTGAAGTTACGGTACATGCACTAGCTGGCTACTCAAACCTGCAAACGATGAAAGTTGGAGGCCTTCTCAAACAACAACCGATCACTGTTCTCATCGACATGGGCAGTACTAATAACTTTCTAAACAGTAAAGTTGTTGTTCATATGGCTTTACCTATCGAGAATTGCAGTAGGTTTGACGTTAAGGTCGCCGATGGATGGATTTTGAATTGTGATCGTAGGCGCCCGCAGGAAAAACTATTGCTATAGGACCAAGAGATAATTACAGATTTCTTCCTTTTCCCTCTTAACAATCATTAGGCCATGCTCAGAATTAAATGGTTGATGACATTAGGTGATGTTTTCTAGAATTTTATGAAACTAATTATGAAATTTTACAGTAAGGAGAAACAGGTGACATTACACGGGAAACGTGGGGGCGACATAACAACGATTTGCACACAACAAATGGAGAAGGTTTTGCATAAAGCATATAGCGGCTTTTTGGTACAACTTGAGTGGCAAACTAAGGGAGAGCCAACAAAATTTGAAGATTCAAATCTACTTCCTTTGCTTGCTAAATTTTCAGATATATTTGACGAACCGCACAACCTACCTCTTACCCGTCGGCATGATCATTGTATAACGATTCTTCCAGGAAAATCTCCAGCAAAAGCTCAACCATATCAGTATCTACATCTCCAGAAGGATAAAATAGAAAGGATTATAAAAGAGATGCTCAAAACAAGAGTTATTCGGCCATGTTGCAGCCCCTACTCTTCATCGGTGCTCCTCATACGTAAGGACAGAACATGGCGAATATGTGTTGATTACCGAGCTCGCAATGGTATAACCATCAAGGACAAATACCTTATTCTAATAGTAGATGAATTGCTAGATGAAAGGGAGCACAAATCTTCACAAAGCTGGACCTTTGATCCGGGTATCATCAAATACGAGTGTGCAAAGAAGATATACGAAAAACCACCTTTTGAACACACAACAACCACTACAAATTTTTGCTTTCTTCAACAGAAGGTGGAATATATTGGGCATATCATATCAAAGGAAGGTGTGACAATGGACCCGTTCAAAATTGGAGCAATGCAAAACTGGTCAACCCCGAGAAACATAAAATTGCTACATGGCTTTCTAGGTTTAACAGGCTACTACCGTAAATTCGTGAAAAATTATGGAAAGATCAGTACACCACTTACTTCCTTACTAGAAAAAGATGTCTTCCAATGGTTGGACAGAGCCTCCGCTGCCTTCAACAAACTTGAGGCAGCCATGACGACGACGCCGGTGCTAACACTACCAGATTTCAACCGACCCTTCATTATTGAGGCCGACGCATCTGGAGTCAGAATTGAAGCCATTCTCATGCAAGATGGTTGACCACTCACATACACTAGCAAGACATTATCTCCCTCCCATCAAAATAAGTCAACATATGATAAGGAGATGCTCGCCATTGTGCGCGCAGCAATGAGGTGGAGACCCTACTTGATTGGTTGACGATTTCAAATTAAAACCGACCATAAAAGCCTTAAGTACTTTTTGGAGCGAAAGATATCATCCCCTGAGCAGCAAAAATGGGTAACAAAACTTCTTAGATTTGATTATGAAATAACTTATAAAAAGGGGAAAGAGAATGTTCTTGCAGATGTGCTTTCGTAGCTACCCGAGCAAGCTAAAGTTTTGGTCATTTCACTTTCGACCAGCGACTTCCTTGAGGACATTAAGATGGAATGGCAGGAAGATTCAGAGACTAGTAAGATTATAAAAATATTGGAGGAAGAACCAAGCCCCGTGGCTCATTACAATTGGGACTCGAAAGAATTACACTATAAGTGATGCATTATGCTTATGACAAATTCTACTTGCATCTTCACAAGCAGATTTTGGACAAAGTTATTCCACATGCAGGGTATTAAATTGAAAAAGAGTACGACATATAACCCATAAACCGATGGCCAGATTAAAGTTATAAATAGGTGCTTGGAGACAGCCCAAAGCCATCCACCAAATAAGACTACCCAAGGAGAACTCCAGACCTAGCCAAGTGCCCTTATTGATCAACGGATCATGACTCGACGACGTCGACCCACTAATGAAGTGGAAATACAGTGGGTGAACCTACCAATAGAAGATGTCACTTGGGAGAACTATGACGACTTGAAGATCAAATTCCCAAAATTCATGAATCATCAGCCACAAGGACAAGGCTGATTTGAAGAGGGCGGGTCTGTTAGGACTCTAGCTTGGAGAGTCCTAATTGAGAGGGACATTCATGTAAAACCTACCAAAGCCGACTCTTATTAAAGTGGTGAAGAGGCCGGCTAGGGTTAGGAGATTATTTCTTAGAGATGAATTAGGAGTTGTAAAGGAATAGGAGTCTTGAGTAGAAGTCCTATTAGGAGTTGGTTAGAAGTAGGAGTCTTGAGTAGGAGTCCTATTAGGAGTTCGGGTTTAGAAACCCTATAAATAGTCATGTATTCCTCCTCTTTTGATAAGCAATAGATGACTCTTTTCTGCAGCCTTTGAGCAGCAACTTGGAGGGAGGAACCCCTATAAAGTTCTAAGGAGGCCGATCCCCTATAGAGATCAACCCCTAGTTTAGAATATGTTAGGACTCTAGCTTGGAGAGTCCTAATTGAGACATTGTTAGGACTTTAGCTAGGAGAGTCCTAATTGAGAGGGACATTCATGTAAAACCTACCTAAGTCGACTCTTATTAAAGTGGTGAAGAGGTCGGCTAGGGTTAGGAGTTTATTTCTTAGAGATGAATTAGGAGTTGTAAAGGAATAGGAGTCTAGAGTAGAAGTCATATTAGGAGTTGGTTAGATGTAGGAGTCTTGAGTAGGAGTCCTATTAGGAGTTAGGGTTTAGAAACCCTATAAATAGCTATGTATTCCTCCTCTTTTGATAAGCAATAGATGAATCTTTTCTACAGCCTTTGAGCAGCAACTTGGAGGGAGGAACCCCTATAGAGTTCCAAGGAGGCCGATCCCCTAACGAGATCAACCCCAAGTTTATAATCTGCAAGGGTTCTAATAGTGCAGTGCCCTACCAGGCGGCGGCCCCCTACAGGGGGGGGGGGGGTTTGCCCGCAGGAGCAACGGTCGCAAGCACTATTGCCCTGCTGTGCCTCAGTCCTCAGATGCAGCGGCCATTGGCGCCTCTGCTTGTGGGCTGCCAGCTCCGCCGGCTGCAAGCTTGTTGTAGGCACAGTGCTTGCGCATGCGCTGGCGCTATGCTGCCTAGCTGTGGCTGCCATTGCAGGTGGTTATAGGCATGCAGATCGAGGGCAGCAACTATTGCTGCCCTTCCTTGTTTTTACGTCAACGATTTTGACGTCAAAATTCTTCCTAAACACAACACATGCAGTTCAAAACCAATCATTCGCATGAACAACGTGGCTCTGATACCACTATTGGGAAATCTTGGGGGCGACATCACATGCACAGCGGAAGAACAAGAAAATAAAATCCCCGATTCCCAAAGAGATGTTCCTCATCGTGCGAAGATTGGTGCGCAAAATCCGCGAAACTTAAAACTGCGTATAGAGTATATTGTGTTACCTAAGGAGATCGTATATCCTTGTTTCCTTGCAGATCATTAGGAGAGGGTGAAGGAGGTCAAGCGTCCTCCTCTCTAGCAGTGATCCACACAACAGGGCTGTGACGATGCTCCTCAAAACTCCAGGCCTACTTTGAGGTGGAGAGGGGAAGGAGAATAAGAGAGGGAAGCAAAGGCTCTAGCCTATGAGGCTCTGAATCCCTCCTATTTATAGAGGTCCCCTGTCAAACCCTAATGGATCCTCCCCTAGTGGGTATTGGATCTGCATCCAATAACACAAGGGCTCCGTCGGATATCTTATATCCGAACCTCTATTTATCGCAATACCTATCATATGTGTGTGACCCTCTAGGCCCAATATCGAGCTAGCTGTGAGTCATACCTGTCAGAACTCCTTCTAACTTAGTGAATTATTATCTCTGTAATAATTCACTCGACTCATCGACTACGGACGTACTAGGCCACTACGCCGTAGTCCCCAAACGATATAGGGGAATCTAATCCATTGGACCTGTCTGTCCTCAGTTACCATGTACCTATAGTCCCTCATCCATCTAATATCCCAGAGACCGTATATCGAGCATGGTGCTGTCAGACCCATACGTTTTCTACTCGAGTCTCGCTCTAATCGGATTCTCCCAAAGAACTCTTTCTCTTTCAACTCGAATGGCCCTAGCTAGGGATTTGTTTGAGCAAGAACACATGAGATATTCCTCTCACGACGCTGAGAGTGGATGATCATTTATCGACACTCAATAGCCCTCGTAAAGTCGACTACCACTCCCAATGACCAATTGTACTATATTTGGGACAACCAAACCTATAAGTCTAGTATCAAAGAGTGGAGCACTCATACAGGACATCCTTGGTGTCTCAAGTCTAAGGATCAAATATACCATTAGTTCTACGGAATCGTTGTCCGACAATAAGGCATCATCAACCATCCAGCATTCCGTAAGCGGATCAATCAGTGAACTCATTCTCCAATGAACACCTGTACTGTATCTATAGTGTCCCTACACGAGCAGCTATGAGACCATCTGCATCCATTATATGGATGGGTATACAACACACCAGTCTGTCTGGTTATCACGATGTCCCTCTCGAGTAACCTATGACCGGGATTATTTAGGATCTGTGTTTAAAGGTGAATTGATCTCGGTCATCAAGGACCCTATTAGTTTTCGATTGGAAATTGGTTTAAGTTTTTTTATTCTTAAATAGACATTATTTTTTAATCCCTGCTCTTATTAAGCAAAATCTTGTTCACAAGTCTAAAATCCAAAAAATATTTGCCAAGAGCAATTAAACCATTGACGACATCCATAAAACGGGTGTACATATCAACAATGGTTTTGCTCAGCTTCATTTGAAAAAGCTTAAAATCATGCATTAAAAAATTAATTTTGATTCTTTAACTTTGCTAGTTCCTTCATGTGTGATTTCAAGAGTGCTCCAAATATCGAGTGCTGTTTCGCAAGTAGAAACACGATTAAACTCATTTCTATCAAAGGCGCAAAACAAGGCATTCATAGCCTTTGCATTTAGAGAAAACGTCTTCTTCTCCAAATCATTCCAACGGTTCATTGGAAGGGAAGACATTTTAAAACTGGATTCAATAATATTCCAGAAGTTCAAATCCAAAGAAAGCAAGTAAACTCTCATTCGAATTTTTCAATAAGTGTAGTCCGTCCAATTGAAAAATGGAGGACGAATGGGAGAGTGACCCTCTTGAAAATCGTAACGAGCCATTTCTCTTGTGTGTTAAACCAAATGAGAGATCATGAGGCTCTGATACCAATTGTTAGGATCAGGGTCGACACTAAGAGGGGGGGTTCAATTAGTACAGCGGTAATATAAAACGATGGTTTAAAAACTTTCGTACGATAAAACTATTTCTGACGTAAAACCATTTTCGATAACTTAACTTGAAAGCAAGTTCATAAAGGAGTGCAGCAAAAGTAATGAGGAAGTAAAGCACATATGGAGGTTTGCAGTAAGGTAAATAGCATAAAGTAAATACAAATCGAGATTTAGAGTGGTTCAGCCAATCTTGACTGACTTCCACTTTTGGCTTCCTCATTCGATGAGCTCACCAACGTCCACTAGAGTGCTAGTCATAAGTGCCCAGCAAACCAATCACGTGAGTGATGGCACGTGTGACTTGATACAGAATCTTTTTGCTTATTATATTTTGGCGTATATCACTTTATAACTATTGCATAAATGCATATATATTGTGATGTCCTTGGATTTGTGCAATGGGAATCGGATCGTGATGAGATCACGATAATGAGATCGATTCACCTTTAAACACATATCCTAAATAATCCCGGTCATAGGTTACTCGAGAGGGACATCGTGATAACCGGATAGACTGGTGTGCTGTATACCCGTCCATATGATGGATGCAGCTGGTCTCATAGCTGCTCGTGTAGGGACACTAGGGATACAGTACAGGTGCTCATTGGAGAATGAGTTCACTGATTGATCCGCTTACGGAATGCTGGATGGTTGATGATGCCTTATTGTCAGACAACGATTCCGTAGTCCTAGTGGTGTATCTGGTTCTTAGACTTGAGACACCAAGGATGTCCTGTATGAGTGCTCCACTCTTTGATACCAGACTTATAGGTTTGGCTGTTCCCAGATCTAGTACAGCTGGTCATTGGGAGTGGTAGTCGACCTTACGAGGGCTATTGAGTGTTGATAGAGGATCATCCACTCTCGGTATCATGAGAGGAATATCCCATATGTTCTTGCTCAGACAAATCCCTGGCCAGGGTCATTCGGGTTGAGAGAGAAAGAGTTCTCCGGGAGAATCCGATTAGAGCGAGACTCGAGTAGAAACCGTATGGGTCTGACAGCACCATGCTCGATATACGGTCTCTGGGATATTAGATGGATGAGGGACTATAGGTACATGGTAACTGAGGACAGACAGGTCCAATGGATTGGATTCCCCTGTATCGTCTGGGGACTACGGCGTAGTGGCCTAGTACTTCCGTAGTCGATGAGTCGAGTGAATTATTACAGAGATAATAATTCACTCAGTCAGAAGGAGTTCTGACAGGTATGACTCACGGCCAGCTCGATATTGGGCCTAGAGGGTCACACACATATGGTAGACATTGCGATGAGTAGAGGTTCGGATATGAGATATCCGACGGAGCCCTTGTCTTATTGGATGCAGATCCAATACCCACTAGGGAAGGACCTATTAGGGTTTTGACACGGGATCTCTATAAATAGGAGGGATTCACAGCCTCATAGGCTAGAGTCTTTGCTTGCCCTTCCTATTCTCCTCTCCCTCTCCCCTCAGAGTAGGGCCTGGAGTTTTGAGGAGCGTCGTCGCAACCCTGCTGTGTGGATCACCGCTAGAGAGGAGGACGCTTGACCTCCTTCACCCTCTCCTAAGGATCTGCAAGGAAACAGGGATATACGATCTCCCTAGGTAACACAATCAATATACGCAGTTTTGTGTTTTGCAGATTTTTGCGCACCAATCTTCGCACGACGATGAACATCTTTTTGGGAATCGGGGATTTTTGTTTTCTTGTTCTTCCGCTGCGCATATGATGTCGCCCCCCCTATGATTTCCCAACATAGAGGCCTTCATTCAATAGGCGAAGGTCAATCACCTTTTACACCCCTCTTCTCCTTTTACTGGGTTTAGTAGACAACCCTTATAAGTACTCACTTACTCTTCTCTCAAACTAGTCTAATACTTTAGAAGAGGGAGAGGAGATCACACAAGATTTCAGCAACGTTTCTTTGCTTTTAGACTCTCTGTGCTTGTGTGCTTTAACCAGGGATGAGAGGGGTATTTATAGGCTTCAAGTTGATTCAAACTTGGAGCCTAAAACTTTCCCATCTCGGGTTCCCTAGGCACGGGCGACACCACCGTCTGTGCTAGGCGATACCACAGCGTAGTGTCAGTCTAGCTGACACTACCTTGGGCGGTACCACCGCCCAGGTCTAGCGGTACCACTGCTTCGGGGGTAGTGCTGAGCGGTACCACCGCCTGGCACCCTGCGAAGGGTGGTACAACTGCCCAAACTAGCGGTACCATCGCTAGACATAGTCTCGAAGACTATGCCACGACGTAAGACTTCTTGGGGCACTGTTTGAGCCTCTTAGTGAGCCCAACGTAGTTCTTACATGGGCCTAGCTAGCCCCTAATTGGGTTGGCCCAAATCCAAGCCTAATTACGTGCTAACTACGAAATCCTAAGACATTTGCTAAGCTAAACAAGTCCCTATGTCTATTCTTCCGGTGGGCTTCCGACAATCTTCCGGCGACCTTCCAACGATCTCTCGGCAATGTTCCAATGGACTCCCGGCTGTTGAATCTCGGATTTTGATGATGAAGTCAATTGTCATTTATTATCTAATCTATGTGTTGAGATAAGTGTGCAGGATTAACTACGATGAGATTAAGACAAGCAGCAGGAGTTGCGCTGGAGTCAAGATCATGATCACGTTGGGAGTTCGAGAGTTCGACGGAAGTTCGGACGGTCGTCGGAGGTTCAGAGAGAACAGATCCAAGAAGTCCAGAAGCTTGCCAAGCGAAGCTCGTCGGAACTCGCCAAGTGGATCGTCGCAAAGTCCAGGAGTATGCCGGATGTCCGCAGAAGGATCACCGAGGGTTATCGGTTGATCGACGGAAGTTGGCCGGAAACTCGCCGGAAGAAGCGATTGACGCATCGGAGCAAGCTGCAGAAGTTGTCTTAGAGATAATCGTAGTTAGCACGATGATTAAGCATGAAAATGGGAGGTGATCCCATTAGCTTAATCTTGGGGCAATTGGGTCCCTGAAAAGATTCAAAGTGGGTCGAATGGAGTGAACCATTCGGACCCTGATTGCACCAGGAGGTGCAACCGCCCCAGCCAGGAGGTGCAACCGCCTGGGCTGTGGGGCTGGGAGGTGCAACCGCCCCAGCCAGGAGGTGCAACCGCCTGGGCTGTGGGGCTGGGAGGTGCAACCGCCCCAGCCAGGAGGTGCAACCGCCAGGGTTGCAAGGCTGGGAGGTGCAACCGCTCCAGCCAAGAGGTTGCACCGCCAGAGCTCAAGTTCCGAGCTCTGCCAGGCGATGCAACCACCAAGCTCAGTCTTCGAGCTTTGGCAGAGTGGTGCATCAGCCTGAGCTCAGTCTCGAGCTTTGCCAGGTGATGAATTCACCAAGCTCAGTCTTCGAGCTATGGCAGAATGGTGCATCAGCTTGAGCTCAGTTTGGAGCTCTGCCAAGTGATGCAACCACCAAGCTCAGATTTCGAGCTCTGCCAGGTGATGCAACCACCAAGCTCAGTCTTCGAGCTCTGCCAGGTGATGCAACCATCGAGCTCAGTCTTCGAGCTCTGGCAGAGAAGAAGCAATCGGCAGAGCTCAGTCTTCGAGCTCTGCCAGGCGGTGCCACCTCTCCAGTTGAGAGGTGCAACCGCCTGATCCCAGAAATTCTGGGATTAGATCGATTTGATCGTTTTGAGCTCGAATTTTGAATTGGGTTGGGGCCTATAAATACCCCACCCATTCAGCACTGAAAAGATACAGACCTATACCGAAATTGTGATCTTTTCTGTGATTCTAAAGAGCTCAAAAGTGTTGTAAAGCCTTGAGTCTCCTCCTTCTGTTCTTCAAGTTTTCAACTGTAAAGTGAGGAGAGAAAGGTCTGTAAAGGTTGTCTCCTAAGCCTGTCAAAAGGAGAGAAACTGTAAGAGGGAAGTTTGGCCTTCGCCCATTGAAGGAAGGCAGCTAGTTGACGTCGGCAACCTCATCGGTGGAGGAAGCCAAAAGTGGAGTAGGTCAAGGCTGACCGAACCACTCTAAATCTCTGGTTTGCGTTTATTTTCGAGCACTTTATCATTACTGCAAACCTCCCTCATCACTACTGCTCTCTGCGCTTTCACGAACAAGTTCTAAGTGCTGTTCTTCCAAATCTGCATTCAGACGTAAACTTGTATTTTCGTACATTACAGTTTACGTTTACGTTTGATTCTGCAGAACTGTTTTCCGCGCTTTTACGAACGAGCTTCCTTGCAGTTTACGCTTACATTTTAATCCTATTAATAACTGCAATCTGTCCTCTATGATTTTACGAACAAGTTTCAACATTTAGACGTAAAACTGCATTCGGACGTAAATCGGCTTTCTTCGCTCAATCATCAGATTTCAGTTTACGTTTACGTCTTGATTTCAACTGCATACTGCCTTCTGCGAATATACAAACGAGTTTCAAAGTTTAGACGTAAATCTGCGTCTAGACGTAAAACTGCGTTTAGACGTAAAACTGCGTTTAGACGTAAATCTGCGCTTAGACGTAAAACTGCGTTTAGACGTAAAACTGCATTTAGACGTAAATCTGCGTTTAGACGTAAAACTACGTTTAGACGTAAAACTGCGTTTAGACGTAAATCTGCGTTTAGACGTAAATCTGCATTTAGACGCAAAACTGCGCTTAGACGCAAAACTGCGCTTAGACGCAAAACTGCGCTTAGACGCAATCTGCGCTTAGACGCAAAACTGCGCTTAGACGCAATCTGCGCTTAGACGCAAACTGCACTTAGATACAAACTGAGAATTTGCTTTTGCATCATAATCGTTTTTGAACGAACGCAGCTTTTTGTTTTTAAATTATTATAAGATTTCCGCTGCACTAATTCACCCCCCCCCCTCTTAGTGCTCTTGATCCTAACAATTGGTATCAGAGCTCGGTTAACTCTCTAAAGGATTAAAACCCAAGAGAGATGGCATACGCCGAAAACCAAGAGGGGCATTCGATTACACGTCCACCCATGTTCAGTGGAACGGACTACACTTACTGGAAGACCCGAATGAGGATCTTTCTTATTTCTATGGATTTTGAACTATGGAACCTTGTTGAAAATGGATTTTCAAAATCTTCTCTTCCAATGATCGATTGGAACGATTTGGAAAAGAAGGCTTTCGCTCTTAATGCAAAGGCTATGAATGCCTTATTTTGCGCACTAGATAAAAACGAATTTAATCGTGTTTCAACTTGCGAAACTGCTTTTGATATTTGGCACACACTTGAAGTGACCCACGAGGGCACAAGTAGAGTGAAAGAGTCAAAAATCAATCTGTTGCTGCATTCTTTTGAACTTTTTCGAATGAAACCGAGTGAAACCATTGGCGACATGTTTACCCGTTTCACGGATGTCGTCAACGGTTTAAAAGGTCTCGGAAAGAGCTTTTCGGATTTTGAGCTTGTTAATAAGATACTAAGATCCCTTCCTAAGAGTTGGGATCCTAAAGTCACCGCCATTCAAGAGGCAAAAGATCTGCAAAATTTCCCTCTTGAAGAACTAATCGGGTCATTAATGACCTACGAAATGACCTGCAAAGCTCATGAAGAGCAAGAAGACATCCTTCCAAAGAACAGGAAGGATATGGCACTTAAAACTTCTGAATGCCACTTGAGAGAAAACTCAAGTGATGAGGATTGTGACGATGACTTGGCACTGTTGACAAGAAAGTTTAAAAAATTCTTCAAAAGAAACAAGTTTAAAAACGATGTGAAAAATAAACTTGAACCTAAGAAGGACCAAGTGATCTGCTATGAATGTAAAAAGCCGGGACACTACAAAAGTGATTGTCCCCAAGTCAAGAAAAGAACAACAAAGAAGAAGGCGCTCCAAGCAACATGGGATGATTCGAGCGCATCCGAGGAAGAAGAATCCAACACCGAGCAAGTTGCTCATTACGCCTTTATGGCCATCGAAGGGGAGGTAACGGATTTATTAGATGCTGATTTATCTTTCGATGAATTATTAAATGCCTTCCATGATTTATTTGATGAATGCAAAGTTATAAATAGAAAATATAAGTTGCTAAAAAGGGTACATGATAATCTTACTTGTGAGTTTGATAAGTTAAAAGTCAAACATCATGATAGTTTAAACTCATGTATCAAATGTCATGATTTAGAAACTATACAAAATGAAAACTTGCTGCTTAAGGACACCTTGAAGAAATTCGAGGTTGGTAGCAAGTCATTAAACATGATCCTTACAAACAAGGGTCATGCTCCCAAAAGAAGTGGGATTGGATTTGTGAGGAGTCCTCACCGAAATCCAACTACCTTTGTAAAAGGCCCCATCTTACATGTTCAAAACCAAACCAAGTGCAACTTTTGTTGCAAATCTGGACACAAGACACATTGTTGTCCATTCAAGAAAATAAGTCCAAACAAATTAATTTGGGTTCCTAAAGGAACCATGATAAACTCTATGCAACATGATAGAAAATGTAGATCTATTTATGAGGCACCCAAAAGCAAATGGGTACCTAAACGTCATCCTTTCTTGTAGAAAACTAAACAATCGCAAGCTAGGAGCAAGAAATGGTACCTTGATAGTGGATGCTCAAGGCATATGACCGGAGATCCATCTCAATTCTCTAAGCTCTCTAGCATAGACGAAGGATATGTCACCTTCGGAGACAACAACAAGGGTAAAATCATTGGCAAAGGAACCATAGGTAACAAATCCAACCTCTCTATTGAAGATGTTTTACTAGTTGATGGTTTAAAACATAACCTCTTGAGCATTAGTCAATTATGTGATAAAGGATATATTATAAGATTTGAATCTAATGCCTGCATCATTGAAAAACCACACAAAAATATATCTATGATTGCATTAAAACAAAACAACGTATACACTATTGACATCAATGACTTATGTGATGCTTGCCAATTAGGTAAGCAAATTAGGGGTAGCTTCAAAGCTAAGAATCAAATAAGCACCTCTAGGCCCTTACAATTGATCCATATGGACTTGTTCGGACCAATCTCTACATCGAGTCTAGGAGGTAGCAAATACGCCTTTGTCATTATTGATGACTATAGCAGATATACATGGACCTACTTCTTAAAACAAAAAAAATGAATGCTTTAGACATTTTACCAAGTTTTGTAAACTTGTTCAAAATGAGAAGGAATCTATGATTTCGTCAATTAGAAGTGATCACGGTGGAGAATTTCAAAAGCCATTGACACTCCTATGAGCACCTCCACTAAGTTAGAAATTGATGAGAATGGAGAAAGTTTCGATCAAAAAACCTATAGGGGTATGATAGGAAGTTTACTTTACCTCACTGCCACCAGACCAGACATTATGTTCAGTGTAGGACTTTGTGCTAGATTTCAATCAGACCCTAAGATATCTCATCTCAAAGCTGTCAAAAGAATACTCAGATATCTTAATGGAACTACCAATCTAGGATTATGGTACCCAAAATCAGAAAATTTTGAATTAACAGCCTATGCTGATGCGGACTTCGCTGGCTGTAAACTAGACAGAAAAAGCACATCAGGATCATGTCAATTTTTAGGACATGCCCTTGTATCCTGGTCATCTAAGAAACAAAACTCGGTTGCCCTATCAACAACCGAAGCTGAATACATTGCAGCAAGTGCATGCTGTGCACAAGTTGTATGGATGAAAAACACTTTAGAAGATTACAAAGTGAATCTTAAAGATATTCCCATTAAATGTGATAACACGAGTGCAATATGCTTAACTAAAAATCCTATACAACACTCAAGAACAAAACACATTGATATTAGACATCACTTTATACGTGATCATGTCACTAATCATGACGTGACCATAGAGTTTATTGATACCAAACATCAACTGGCTGATATCTTCACAAAACCCCTATGTGAAGAACAATTTGATTACATAAGAAGAGAATTAGGTATGTTGATATGTCCAAATACTTGAGTTATTACTATTACATGCCTTGACAAACGCTTGATCAAATAACATGTTGCAAATTATGTGACAAATATTCTTAACCAAATGCATGTAAGAAGTTCATTTTTCGGGTTGTATGCTAAAAATGGGATGTTCCCGTACACTCTTATGAAAACTCCTTGGAAAATGACTTTCCTCCGTCAAGCAAAAACAATAAAGTAATATATGTGTCATGACTTCCTTTATATGCTTGATCATGCTTTTTGTTGATGACAAAGGGGGAGAAAAATATGAATTGATAAACACTATGTCATAGCTGAACTGCCATAATCATATCTATGTCATAGTTACAAATACTTGAGTGATGCTATAAACAATGTTATGCCATCCTTGCATCACCAAGAGATATGTGAACATGTACTATAGTTTGCATCATATCTTGATTTGATATTGTGAAGAAAATGCAAACTTGCTAGAAAATCTCAAATGTAAGCATCATGTAAGAAGTCCTTCGTTGCTTTATATGATTACATGATGAATGGTTACAAACACTATCATACAAACTTGTTGATGTATGTCATGCCTTGACATAATTCTTGAAGAGATACATCATGATAGGCATCATGATGGGAGCATTGATAAGTTTAACTGATCTAACTTATCAATGCGTCACTTGAATTCTTAGGTCTTGAATTCAAGGTTGACTTATCTCAACTATGGCATATAGATAGGGGGAGTTAAGGATAACTCCTTTATCAATTGATTGTCATCATCAAAAAGGGGGAGATTGTTGAATCTCGGATTTTGATGATGAAGTCAATTGTCATTTATTATCTAATCTATGTGTTGAGATAAGTGTGCAGGATTAACTACGATGAGATTAAGACAAGCAGCAGGAGTTGCGCCGGAGTCAAGATCATGATCACGTTGGGAGTTCGAGAGTTCGACGGAAGTTCGGACGGTCGTCGGAGGTTCAGAGAGAACAGATCCGAGAAGTCCAGAAGCTTGCCAAGCGAAGCTCGTCGGAACTCGCCAAGTGGATCGTCGCAAAGTCCAGGAGTATGCCGGATGTCCGCAGAAGGATCACCGAGGGTTATCGGTTGATCGACGGAAGTTGGCCGGAAACTCGCCGGAAGAAGCGATTGACGCATCGGAGCAAGCTGCAGAAGTTGTCTTAGAGATAATCGTAGTTAGCACGATGATTAAGCATGAAAATGGGAGGTGATCCCATTAGCTTAATCTTGGGGCAATTGGGTCCCTGAAAAGATTCAAAGTGGGTCGAATGGAGTGAACCATTCGGACCCTGATTGCACCAGGAGGTGCAACCGCCCCAGCCAGGAGGTGCAACCGCCTGGGCTGTGGGGCTGGGAGGTGCAACCGCCCCAGCCAGGAGGTGCAACCGCCTGGGCTGTGGGGCTGGGAGGTGCAACCGCCCCAGCCAGGAGGTGCAACCGCCAGGGTTGCAAGGCTGGGAGGTGCAACCGCTCCAGCCAAGAGGTTGCACCGCCAGAGCTCAAGTTCCGAGCTCTGCCAGGCGATGCAACCACCAAGCTCAGTCTTCGAGCTTTGGTAGAGTGGTGCATCAGCCTGAGCTCAGTCTCGAGCTTTGCCAGGTGATGAATTCACCAAGCTCAGTCTTCGAGCTATGGCAGAATGGTGCATCAGCTTGAGCTCAGTTTGGAGCTCTGCCAAGTGATGCAACCACCAAGCTCAGATTTCGAGCTCTGCCAGGTGATGCAACCACCAAGCTCAGTCTTCGAGCTCTGCCAGGTGATGCAACCATCGAGCTCAGTCTTCGAGCTCTGGCAGAGAAGAAGCAATCGGCAGAGCTCAGTCTTCGAGCTCTGCCAGGCGGTGCCACCTCTCCAGTTGAGAGGTGCAACCGCCTGATCCCAGAAATTCTGGGATTAGATCGATTTGATCGTTTTGAGCTCGAATTTTGAATTGGGTTGGGGCCTATAAATACCCCACCCATTCAGCACTGAAAAGATACAGACCTATACCGAAATTGTGATCTTTTCTGTGATTCTAAAGAGCTCAAAAGTGTTGTAAAGCCTTGAGTCTCCTCCTTCTGTTCTTCAAGTTTTCAACTGTAAAGTGAGGAGAGAAAGGTCTGTAAAGGTTGTCTCCTAAGCCTGTCAAAAGGAGAGAAACTGTAAGAGGGAAGTTTGGCCTTCGCCCATTGAAGGAAGGCAGCTAGTTGACGTCGGCAACCTCATCGGTGGAGGAAGCCAAAAGTGGAGTAGGTCAAGGCTGACCGAACCACTCTAAATCTCTGGTTTGCGTTTATTTTCGAGCACTTTATCATTACTGCAAACCTCCCTCATCACTACTGCTCTCTGCGCTTTCACGAACAAGTTCTAAGTGCTGTTCTTCCAAATCTGCATTCAGACGTAAACTTGTATTTTCGTACATTACAGTTTACGTTTACGTTTGATTCTGCAGAACTGTTTTCCGCGCTTTTACGAACGAGCTTCCTTGCAGTTTACGCTTACATTTTAATCCTATTAATAACTGCAATCTGTCCTCTACGATTTTACGAACAAGTTTCAACATTTAGACGTAAAACTGCATTCGGACATAAATCGGCTTTCTTCGCTCAATCATCAGATTTCAGTTTACGTTTACGTCTTGATTTCAACTGCATACTGCCTTCTACGAATATACAAACGAGTTTCAAAGTTTAGACGTAAATCTGCGTCTAGACGTAAAACTGCGTTTAGACGTAAAACTGCGTTTAGACGTAAATCTGCGCTTAGACGTAAAACTGCGTTTAGACGTAAAACTGCATTTAGACGTAAATCTGCGTTTAGACGTAAAACTACGTTTAGACGTAAAACTGCGTTTAGACGTAAATCTGCGTTTAGACGTAAATCTGCATTTAGACGCAAAATTGCGCTTAGACGCAAAACTGCGCTTAGACGCAAAACTGCGCTTAGACGCAATCTGCGCTTAGACGCAAAACTGCGCTTAGACGCAATCTGCGCTTAGACGCAAACTGCACTTAGATACAAACTGAGAATTTGCTTTTGCATCATAATCGTTTTTGAACGAACGCAGCTTTTTGTTTTTAAATTATTATAAGATTTCCGCTGCACTAATTCACCCCCCCCCTCTTAGTGCTCTTGATCCTAACACCGGCAAGCACCTGGACTTCACGATGATCTTCTTGGTGAGTTCCTATGAGCTACTTTAGCAAGCTCCGAGACTTCTCGACTAATTCCTTAAGAACTTTTGACGAATGTTAGGACTTCCGACGAACTCTCGAACTCACAACGTAATCACATTCTTGACTCCGGGACTTCATTTTGCTTTATGCTTTACTATCGTAGTTAATCTTACATATGTAAAAATACACTTCGATCTAGACAATTAATACTAAGTATTAATTAAGTTGTCTCACATGTAATTGGTCCCTCGACGCTTCGTCCAATTCTTTGGCGCATCGTCTTCTCTTGTGGCCTATTGCCCAATCGGCCAGTTGACTTCACAACTCCGATATCCTTGGTGCAATATCCTCTCTTCTTGGCCCGATGCCCGAATCTACGACCTAAAAACTTCTGTCGATACGTCGATCGATCCATCGGCTTGACGTCCAATCTTTTGACATGTTCCTATGGCCCAACATGATTTTTTCTGCTTTAATTGTCTCATCCTACGTCATTCAAAATGCAGATTACAACATAAACACATATCGATTGGTTTCATCATCAAAATCCGAGATTCAATAATCTCCCCCTTTTTTATGATGATAACCAATCGACGATGTAGTTAACCTTAACTCCCGGAGTTTAAACAAACTCCCTCTATCGATATGCCTTATTGATAGGAACTCTTGGATTCAAAAATCCAAGCAAACATGTCATGATCAAATCATGCATGATATCAACATACTTCTCCCCCTTCATCATCAACAAAATGGAGAAGTCCAACTATTCATGAGTTTAGACATAACAGTATCAAATTGTTGTATAATAAATCTCAAGTTTAATCATCATGCAATCTAACAAAAAATTTGGAGTTTTACATCATGCAAGCTAGCAATATTTAAGATGTTCAAGAAGGCAACTATTGCTTCTTGAAATATGCAAGTTACCAATCTTTGATTCTCTTTTGAGATGAGCAAGCTAACATGTTTTTTCATCTTCTTAATTTGTGCAAGCTAACAAGTTTGCCTCTTTTCATGATGTGCACGTTAGAAATTCCTTTTCCCCTTTTGTCATTGTCAAAAAGAGAGGAATAACAAAACAATGGTGCAATTCATCAATTTTCAAATTATGACAAGAATAAAGTATCAATCTTATTTCAATATGTCATAATTGAGATAAACATTGAACTTAAATTTAATTCAAGTCAATGAAATTTGAATCATGATTCTCATACATTATATGCAATACATCAAATACATCATCATAATAATTTCATAAGTATTGCATGCGTCACTTTTGAAAAAACTAGCAACTTTGCTTCCTAGAAAGTTTTTCTCCTTGCAATTTGTGAGATGGCAAATATTTGCTTCCTTTGCAATAACGCAAGCTAACAAAATGTTACATTATTTTACAACATGAAAGCTAACAATTTGAGATGTTCAAGAAGCAAGTTCTTTCTTCTCTTTTGAGATGTGCATTTTTTACGTTCTTCTTGAAGCATGTAAGCTAGCCAGCAAGCTAGCGAAATTTGCTCCCCCTATGTCATTGTCAAATAGAAGGGAATAACAATACAATAGTGTAATTTATTTTCCTTTAATATAATCTTCAAATCATGACTAGGGTTAAGTATCAACCTTATTTCAATATGTTTGTACATCATTATAGTTTCAATTTACAACATGCACAATTTTAAAACTTTACATTTCATTTTGCATGCAGGATACCGAAATATAAATCAATCATCATTATAAGCATATCATACATGATACTAAAACATTAAAATTTTAAGACATTTATCAACATTTTGATCATGATACCAAACATTCATCATTTAGAGCATTCATGATACACATTATATGGAATATATCACATACATCATTATAACAAAAAGTATAAGTATTTCATGCATTATATCATCACATGAAGAATATCAAGAAGAACTTGGTTATGAGATATTACTTGATGAATACAAGGAATTATACATAAAAATCATATCATGAGAGATACGATCATATAAATATCAAAAGACATGATTCATATATTAAATCTCGTCTTAATTTGTAAATATCAAGGAATCAAGATCATGACTTGTATAAAAATTTATTTAAATTTAAATCATCAAAATCATTTTCAAAGTCCAAGAGATTTGAAAAAATTATACACATGGATTCATCAAAATCAATAAGATAGAGAAATATAATTTTTAAGAAAAATATTTTTCTCTTTTTAGTTGTTTCAATTCATATGATTTTATTTCATTCAAGCATGTCTTTTTCATTAATGCCAAATAAAAATATATATCATCAATCGTTTAGCTTCAAAAAATAAATTTCATCACAAAAACCATCAAGATTAATAAACCATAAATTACATAAAAATTATATTGCATAATTTCAAATTTTATTAAGCATGATCATTTTGACATCAAAACATGGTTTCAAAATATTTAATATTTTCATTACAACATCAAGTAAGGTTTCATTGAATATAATTTTGAATGATTTTGATAGATATCTAAAACTTCTTTAGTTTTAATTTATATGATTGACTTTATATTAGCATGCCCAAATTTTTGTTCTTATGTAAAAACCATACATCATGTTGAAAACCAAAGACAAGATTCAAAAAAAAAAATCATCAAGCCTTCCATACAAAAGCCAGGCATCATCATTGAAAAGCAATATGGAAATCATCAAAATGCACATTCTTGCTTCTTAAGCACATACATAAGATGAATCTTACTAGTTGTACAATCATTAGATTTATATTTAACATTTTATTGCATTATCATAAAATATATAATTTTTATGATCATTTTTAAAATTACTAGAATGATAAGGATGATCCTAATTTTTGCATTTTCATTTTTAAACATGTAATTAAAAAAAAAAAATTATTAAAAAAATAAATGCATCATTAAATGCATCAAGTAATTTTGAAATAAATTAGGGGGATTTCGATTACCTCATCGTTGAAAGCGGTTAAGGCATAGTTTGCCACCTCACCTTTGTTGATTTTCTCATTGTATTCGGTGGAGCTTGATTCATCCCAATTTGTGTTCTTCTTCTTGCGTTCAAAGCAAGTAGTTGCATTCTTTTTATTCTTTAAATTTTGTTTCATTAACATTTTAAATTTCTTAGTGAGTTCAAGTTCGCCATCACTTGCGCTTATGCTCGAGTGGTCTTCAATTGTTCTATGTCCCAAATTCCTGATCTTTGGAAGGTGGTTCTCAAGTTCTTTATGTATATTGCACGTCATTTCATAGGTCATCAAGGACCCTATTAGTTTTCGATTGAAAATTGGTTCAAGTTTTTTGATTCTTGAATAGCCGTTATTTTTGAATCCCAACTTTTATTAAGAGAACGCAAAATCTTGTTGACAAGTTCAAAATAAAAAAAATAGTTGCCAAGAGCATTTAAACCATTTACGACATCCGTACAATGGGTGTACATGTCAACAATGGTTTCACTCGGCTTCATTCAAGAAAGCTTGAAATTATGCATTAAAAAATTAATTTTTGAATCTTTAACTTTGCTAGTTCGTTCATATGTAATTTCAAGAGTGCGCCAAATATCGAAAGCTGTTTCGCAAGTAGAAACACGATTAAACTCATTTCTATCTAAGGCGTAAAATAAGACATTCATAGCCTTTGTAGTTAGAGAAAATATCTTCTTCTCCAAATCATTCCAACAGTTCATTGGAAGAGAAGACATTTTAAAACTGGATTCGACAATGTTCCATAAGTTCAAATCCAAAGAAAGCAAAAAAACTCTCATTCGAGTTTTCCAATAAGTGTAGTCTGTCCTATTGAAGAAGGGAGGACGAATGAGAGAGTGACTCTTTTGAAAACCGTAAAGAGCCATTTCTCTTGGGTGTTAAACCAAATGAGAAATCACGAGGCTCTGATACCAATTGTTAGGATCAGGGTCGACACTAAGATGGGGGGTTGAATTAGTGCAACGGTAAGATAATGACGGTTTAAAAACTTTCGTATGATAAAACCATTTCCGACGTAAAACCATTTTCAGAAACTTAACTTGAACGCGAGTTCGCAAAGAAGTGCAGCAAAAGTAATGAGGAAGTAAAGCACATATGGAGGTTTACAGTAAGTTAAATAGCAGAAAGCAAAGACAAACCGAGATTTAGAGTGGTTTAGCCAATCTTGACCTACATCCACTTTTGGCTTCGTCATCCGGTGAGGTCACCAACGTCCGCTATAGCCTTCCATCAATAGGCGAAGGTCAGTCACCTTTTAAACCCCTCTTCTCCTTTTACTGAGTTTAGGAGACAACCCTTAAAAGAATGCACTTACTCTTCTCTCAAACTAGTCTAATACTTTAAAAGAGGGAGAGGAGATCATAGAAGATTTCAATAGCGTTTCTTTACTTTTAGACTCTCTGTGCATGTGTGCTTTAACCAGGGATGAGAGGGGTATTTATAGGCTTCAAGTTGATTCAAACATGGATCCTAAAGCTTTCCAATCCCGGGTTTCCTTGGCACGGGTGGTACCATCGCGTGCATCGGGAGGTACCACCGCCTAGTGTCAATTTGGCTGACACTACCCTGGGCAGTACCACCGCTCAGGTCTAATGGTACTACTGCCTAGGGGGCAGTGCTGAGCGGTACCACTGCCTGGCACCCTGCTAGGGGTGGTACAAGCACCTAGACTAGCGGTACTATCGTCTGACAAAGTCTCGAAGACTGTACCACGACGGTGATACTTTTTGGGGCACTATTTGGGCCTCTTATTGGGCCCAACACAGTTCTTACATGGGCCTAGCTGGCCCCTAATTGGGCTGGCCCAAATCCAAGCCCAATTATATGCTAACTATGAAATCCTAAGATATTTGTTAAGCTAAACAAGTCCCTATGTCTATTCTTCCGAGGAGCTTCCGGCGATCTTCCGACGACCTTTCAACGATCTCTCGGTAATGTTTCGATGGACTCCCGACAAGCTCCTGGAATTTACGATGATCTTCTTGGTGAGTTCCGACGAGCTTCTCTAGCAAGCTACGAGACTTCTCGGCTAGTTCCTCCAAAACTTCTGACGAACGTCCGGACTTCTAACGAACTCTCGAACTCCCAACGTAATTACGTTCTTGACTTCGGGACTTCATTTTGCTTTATGCCTTGCTATTATAGTTAATCCTGCATATGTAAAAACACACTTCGATCTAAACAATTAATACTAAGTATTAATCAAGTTGTCCGGCATGTCATTGGCCCCTCGATGCTTCGTCCGATTCTTTGGCGCATCATCTTCTCTTGTGGCCTTTTGCCCAATTGGCTAGTTGACACCACAACTCCGATATCCTTGGTGCAATATCCTCTCTTCTTGGCCCGATGCCCAAATCCACAGCCCAAAAACTTCTGTCGATACGTCGACCGATCCACCGGCCCGACATCCAATCTTCTAACATGTTCCTATGGCCCAACATGATTTTTTCTGCTATAATTGTCTCATCCTGATCGAAGCATCCTGCGTCATTCAAAATGCAGATTACAACATAAACACATATCGATTGGTTTCATCATCAAAATATGAGATTCAACAATCTCCCCCTTTATGATAATGATAACCAATCGATGACGGAGTTAACCTTAACTCCCGGAGTTTAAACAAACTCCCCCTATCAATATGCCTTATTGATAGAAACTCTTAGATTCAAAAATCCAAGCAAACGTGTTATGATCAAATCATGCATGATATTAACATACTTCTCCCCCTTCATCATCAACAAAAAGGAGAAGTCCAACTATTCAGGAGTTTAGACATAATAGTTTCAAATCATTGTTTAATAAATTGCAAGTTTAATCATCATACAATCTAGCAAAAAATTTGGAATTTTACATCATGTAAGCTAGCAATATTTAAGATGTTCAAGAAGGCATCTTTTGCTTCTTGAAATATGCAAGCTAGCAATTTTTGCTTCTCTTTTGAGATGAGCAAGCTAACACGTTTTTGCATCTTCTTGACTTGTGCAAGCTAACAAGTTTGCCCCTTTTCATGATGTGTACGCTAGAAATTCTTTCTCCCCTTTTGTCATTGGCAAAAAGAGAGGAATAACAAAACAATGGTGCAATTCATCAATTTTCAAATTATGACAAGAATAAAGTGTCATTCTTATTTCAATATGTCATAATTGAGATAAACATTGAATTTAAATTTAATTCAAGTCAATGCAATTTTAATCATGATTCTCATACATGATATGTAATACATCAAATACATCATCATAATAATTTCATAAGTATTGAATGTGTCACTTTTGAATAAGCTAGCAACTTTGCTTCCTAGAAAGTTTTTCTCCTTGCAATTTGTGAGCTAGCAAATATTTGCTTCCTTTGCACTAATGCAAGCTAACAAAACGTTAAATTATTTTATAATATGAAAGCTAACAATTTGAGATGTTCAAGAAGCAAGTTCTTTTTCTCTTTTGAGAAGTGTAATTTTTGCTTTCTCCTTGAGGCATGCAAGCTAGCGAAATTTGCTCCCACTATGTCATTGTCAAATAGAAGGGAATAACAATACAATAGTATAATTTATTTCCCTTTACTACAATCTTCAAATCATGACAAGGGTTAAGTATCAACCTTATTTCAATATGTTTGTGCATCGTTATAGTTTCAATTTACAACATATACAATTTTAAAACTTTACATTTCATTTTTCATGCATAATACCAAAATATAAATCAATCATCATTATGAGCATATCATACATGATAATAAAACATTAAAATTTTTAAGCATTTATCAATATTTTGATCATGATACCAAACATTCATCGTTTAGAGCTTTCATGATACACATTATATAGAATACATCACATACATCATTATAACAAAAAGTATAAGTATTTCATACATTCATATCATCACATGAAGAATATCAAGAAGAACTTGGTATGAGATATTACTTAATGAATACAAGGAATTATACATAAAAATCATATCATGAGAGATAAGATCATATAAGTATCAAAAGACATGATTCATATATTAAAACTTCTCTTAAATAAAATACCAAGAAGAATCGTAGGAGAATAATTAATGAAAAATATTGATTCATAATAAATCTTAATTTGTAAATATTAAGTAATCAAGATCATAACTTGGATAAAAATTTATTCAAATTTAAATCATCAAAATCATTTTCAAAGTCCAAGCGATTCGTAAAAATGATACAAATGGATTCATCAAAATCAATAAGATAGAGAAAAATAATTTTCAAGAAAAATATTTTCCTTTTTTAGTTGTTTCAATTCATATGATTATATTTCATTCAAGCATGTCTTTTTTCATTTATGCCAAATAAAAGTATATATAATCAATCATTTAGGTTCGAAAAATAAATTTCGTCATAAAAACCATCAATATTAATAAACCATAAATTACTTAAAAATTATCATGCATAATTTAAAATTTTATTAAGCATAATCATTATGACATCAAAATATGGTTTCAAAATATTTAATATTTTAATTACAACATCAAGCAAGGTTTCATTGAACATAATTTTGAATGATTCTTATAGATATCTAAAACTTCTTTAGTTTAATTTATATGATTGACTTTATATTAGCATGCTCAAATTTTTGTTCTTATGTCAAAACCATACATCATGTTGAAAACCAAAGACAAGGTTAAAAAAAAAATCAGCAAGCCTTCCAAACAAAAGCCATGCATCATCATTGAAAAGCAATATGGAAATCATCAAAATATACATTCTTGCTTCTTAAGTACATACATAAGATTAATCTTACTAGGTGTACAATCATTAGATTTATATTTAACATTTTATTACATTATCATAAAACATGTAATTTTCATTATCATTTTTAATTTACTAGAATGATATGAATGATCCTAATTTTTGTATTTTCATTTTTAAACATGTAATTTTTAAAAATAAATAATTATTAAAAAATAAATATATCATGAAAAGCATGAAGTAATTTCAAAATAAATTAGAGAGATTTCGATTACCTCATCGTTAAAAGCGGTTAAGGCATAGTTTGCCACCTCGCCTTTGTTGATTTTCTCCTCGTATTCGGAGGAGCTTGATTCATCCCAATTTATATTCTTATTCTTGAGTTCAAAGCAAGTAGTTGCATTATTTTTATTCTTTAATTTTTATTTCATTAACTTTTTAAATTTCTTAATGAGTTCAAGTTCACCATCACTTGAGCTTATGCTCAAGTGGTCTTCAATTGTTCTATGTCCCAATTCCTTCCAGATCTTTGGAAGGTGATTCTCAAGTTCTTTACGTATATTACACGTCATTTCATAGGCCATCAAAGACCCTATTAGTTCTTCGATTGGAAATTAGTTCAAGTTTTCCGATTCTTGAATAACCGTTATTTTTGAATCCTAACTCTCTTTATGAGAACGCAAAATCTTGTTTGCAAGTTCAAAATCCAAAAAACATTCGCCAAGAGCATTTAAACCATGATGACATCCATAAAACGGGTGTATATGTCAACAATGATTTTGCTTGGCTTCATTCAAAAAAGCTTGAAATCATACATTAAAAAATTAACATTTGAATCTTTAACTTTGCTAGTTTCTTCATGTGTGATTTCAAGAGTGCGCCAAATATCAAAAGCCATTTCGCAAGTAGAAACACGATGAAACTCATTTCTAAGACGCAAAATAAGACATTCATAGCCGTTGCATTTAGAGAAAATGTCTTCGTCTCCAAATCATTCCAATTGTTCATTGGAAGAGAAGATATTTTAAAACTGGATTCGACAATGTTCCATAAGTTTAAATCCAAAGAAAGCAAGAAAACGCTCATTCGATTTTCCAATAAGCGTAGTTTGTCCCATTGAAGAAGGGAGGATGAATGAGAGAGTGACCCTCTTGAAAGCCGTAAAGAGCCATTTCTCTTAGTTGTTAAACCAAATGAGAAATCATGAGGCTCTAATACCAATTATTAGGATCAGGGTCGACACTAAGAGGGGGGTTTGAATTAGTACAGCGGTAAGATAATGACGGTTTAAAAACTTTCGTACGATAAAATCGTTTCCGACGTAAAACCATTTTCGAAAACTTATAATCAGAAAGTAATGAGGAAATAAAGCACATATGGAGATTTGCAGTAAGGTAAATAGCAGAAAGTAAATACAAACTGAGATTTAGAGTGGTTCGGCCAATCTTGAGCTACATCCACTTTTGGCTTCCTCCTCCAACGAGGTCACCGACGTCCACTAGAGGCCTTCCTTCAATAATCGAAGGTCAATCACCTTTTACACCCCTTTTCTTCTTTTACTAGGTTTAGGAGACAACCCTTATAAGCACTCACTTACTCTTCTCTCAAACTAGTCTAATACTTTAGAAGAGGGAGAGGAGATCACACAAGATTTCAACAACATTTCTTTGCTTTTAGACTCTTTGTACTTGTATGCTTTAACCAGGGAAGAGAGGGGTATTTATAGGCTTCAAGTTGATTCAAACTTAGAGACTAAAATTTTCCCATCCAGGGTTCCCCGGACACGGGCGGTACCATCGCCTGCGTTAGGCGATACTACTACCCAGTGTCAGTCTGGCTAACACTGCCCTGGGCGGTCTCGCTGCTCTTGTCTAGCGGTACCACCGCCTGGGGGGTAGTGCTAAGCGAAACCACTACCTGGCACCCTACTAGGGGCTATACAACTGCCCAGACTAGTGGTACCATCGCTTGACATAGTCTCGAAGACTATGCCATGACGTTGAGACTTCTTGGGGCACTATTTGGGCCCAACACATTTCTTATATGGGCTTTGTTGGCCCTTAATTGGGCTAGCCTAAATCCAAGCCCAATTACATGCTAATTGTGAAATCCTAAGATATTTGTTAAGCTAAACAAGTCCCTATGTCTATTCTTCCGGCGAGCTTCTGGCGACCTTCCGACGATCTCTCGGTAATGTTCTGACGGACTCTCGGTAAGCTCCTAGACTTCACGATGATCTTCTTGGTGAGTTCCAATGAGTTTCTCTAACAAACTCTAAGACTTCTTGGCTGGTTCTTCCAGAACTTCCGACGAATGTCCGGACTTCCGACGAACTCTCGAACTCCCAACGTAATCACGTTCTTGATTCTGAGACTACATTTTGCTTTATGCCTTGCTATCATAGTTAATCTTGCACATGTAAAAACACACTTCGATCTAGACAATTAAACTAAGTATTAATCAAGTTGTTCGGTATGTCATTCGCCCCTCGATGCTTCATTCGATTCTTTGGCGCAACGTCATCTCTTGCAGCCTATTGCCCAATCGGCCAGTTGACTCCACAACTCCGATATCCTTGGTGCAATATCCTCTCTTCTTTGCCTGATTCTCGAATCTATGGCCCGAAGCCTTTTGTCGATACGTCGATCGATCCACTGGCCCGACGTCCAATCTTCTAACATGTTCCTATGGCCCAACATGATTTTTTCTACTTTAATTGTCTCATCCTAATCGAAACATCCTACGTCACTCAAAATGCAGATTAAAACATAAACACAAATCGATTGATTTTATCATCAAAATCCTAGATTCAACAATCTCTCTCTTTTTTATGATGACAACCAATCGACGATGGAGTTAACCTTAACTTCCGGAGTTTAAACAAACTCCTCCTATCAATATGCCTTATTGATAGAAACTCTTGGATTCAAAAATCCATGCAAACATGTCATGATCAAATCATGCATGATATCAACATACATCTCCCCCTTTGTCATCAACAAAAAGGAGAAGTCCAACTATTCATATGTTTAGACATAATAGTTTTAAGTCGTTGTATAATAAATCTCAAGTTTTATCATCATGCAATCTAGCAAAAAATTTTGATTTTACATTATGTAAGCTAGCAATATTGAAGATGTTCAAGAAGGCAACTTTTGCTTCTTGAAATATGCAAGTTACTAATCTTTTCTTCTCATTTGAGATGAGCAAGCTAACATGTTTTTGCATCTTCTTGACTTGTGCAAGGATGTTCCACTCTCCCCTCCTTGAAAGAAAATTTTAGTTCTCTAAATTTGTCATATCTCCTTCGATGACAAATTTAGTTCTCTAAATTTAGTCCCCTAAATTTAATTCTTATTCAGGAGGTATGAACTTAATTCAAAATTGATAATATTATAATTCAACAAACAATCCAGGATTCAATCACACATTTGAGGCCATTAAGGAAAACATTCAAGTCATTCACCTCTACAATCCACAATTTATAAAACCTAAATGAGAATTAAATTTAGGGGGCATGACAAATTCACCCCCCTCTTAATGTCGACTCTATTCCTAACATATATAAAAAGGTTCAATTAGAATATTTAAACATCATTCAATCAAGATGGTAGGCACATGCTTGGTTATCATGCTAGCAATCCTTGGATGTCTTTATACTCTTAGTCATGGTAAGCATCCTTGTGTCAATTATTTTTGGACACTCTTGTATTTTTTTATTTTAATTAAATTTAAATTTAACAAGTAGTTAAGTGGTCTTAACATGCTCATTTACACAAATGATGCAAATATAATTTAAAAGATGATCAATGACAATACTTGCTAATCTCATCTTAACCAAAAAAGAAAGAAATATTTTTCTTCTACTAATTTGGTTTTGCTTTTTGTTGTCCTAAAATTAAAGGTTGGGATATTAAAAGGATGGAAGAGGGAAACAAAATAGTGGCAATTCCATGCTTGAAATTTAAATGTGAAGGTGGCTTTGAATGCATATTTTGTCAATATGATCAAAGGTATTATATAGCATGGGAGCTTTGCCAAAAAAAATGTCATCCCCCAGCTCTCCATAACCCATAGTGTGCACCTATTATAGTTGTTTTACTTCATGTTTTTGTTTGAATTAAAATCTCATCTCGGGCTTTTCTTCTTTATCTTTGTGTTGTTTGTTTTATTTATTATGTTCAGTAATATATCAAATGTTGTAGTGCTAAAAGGTACATTTTAGTCTTGCACAATGAAGAAAGAAAAGCTAAACAATTATAACACAAACTTAAGAGCGATTCAAGATTTATTATGAAAAAATAAAAAATAATTTATACGACAAATCAATTTTTTATTTTTTTAACATCAAGGAAATGTTAGAAATCTTATATCATAGTTGTCTTTCAATTTAATAATTAAAGAGGTGTCCAATGTTTTTTTTTTTTAAGAGATAATTTCATTATTTTAGAGAACAAAAGCATCGTATCTTTTGCTTGTTAGCACACAAAAAAACCTTTATATTTGATGGCTAACCTCCCCACATAAATTAAGATTGCAAAATTTTTTACAGATGACCCAACCAATAAACTCAATTGTTGACTTATATATATAATTCTTTAATGAACTCAAAATATTTCTAATACAATGAAGTATTTCCAATGATCATCATTTCATTTGTTACAGTCTACGAATTATGTTTCCTAATTACACTAAAAGCCCTTTACTTATATGATGGTATGACAAACAAAGAACAAAGTAAATAATACAATATTTGGAAGGAGGAAGAAATCAATGATTTATTTCAAGAGAATTAAATAGAAAAGTGTAGAGATTGTGGTCATTATTTATATGATATTGGTATGTCAAAGTAATAAGGATAATAGACAATATGTTTTGCTTGAAATATCTCTCGAATTAGCTACCAAGTTGGTCTCTGCTCCTCAACTTCCAAACATTAGAAAGGATAAAAGATTAAAGAGGTTCCAACTCTTCTTCACACAAGGAATGAAAACTATTTATTTCAGTTTCTATGTTCACTACCTTTATAGCACAAATATCCACCCATTTCGTGTCATGAGGTTTAATTTTTATAAAACATAGATCATTAATCAATTTTTGTATACTTAATAATATTTATAGATTTGAAATATAAAGATATGTTGCTAGAGATATTATTGTTTCAGATAATTATATTTTTTTCTCTCAGATAAAAAGTTGTCTAATGTAAAAAAAGTTCAGATAATTTAAGACACCATGATCAAATGCTAATAAAATAAAATGTCATGACAAGGAATTCATTACTTTAAAGGTGAGGGATAAAAAAAATTATAAGTATTATAAGATATATGTAGAGAAAAGAAGCATATTGAAAGAAATTCTATACTTAATGTATGGTGGACAATTGATGATAATTATCTCCCTTAATTCTCCACTCAACTTTCCTTCAAAAGAAAAATATCAATATATTACTTCAAAATTATGTAATGTAGATGTATTACTCTTTGCAAAATTGGTCAACAAGTTAGCAGATCCATTCACCACTTTGTAAATATGCACAATATTATGCTGAATATTTTTTAGCAATGAGTTCATAGACTCTATACTTACACTAAAAAGCTTCCTTGTGTTCTAGGTCTTATTTTCAATAATTCTTAATACTAATGAAACCTAAATTTTCATGATGAATAATAACTCAATTTATGAGTTGAAAAGACTAATCTTTTGTTTGTGAAAAATTATTGATAATTGAGTCAAAATAATTTTTGAATTAATTAAATATAGATTGATATATGTCCACTATTCTCTATGAAATTTTAGTGGTTTTTAAATAAATAGAAAATAGAAAAACCTAGACATGATGTATTCTCTATTGAATTCTTTCACGGTTGTAGTAAAAATATCAATATGAACATCGTTGATTTTATAAAGATCGTAAGCTTACATTAAAACAAGGTAAAGTTGTCCTTGTTTTCATTCCTTCAAAACAAAGATTACCTCGTGGGATGATGAATTTCGTTCCATGACTCTATGTGATACCATATTCCAACTCTTGGCTAAGATTTTAGCTATTAGAATAAAACTTTTATTAAATAAGTTGATAAATAAACATAAAATTCTTTTTTCTCAGGTACAAATATACATGACAACATCATTTAAGCTAATAAACTTTTTCGCTATATGGCTAGCTCAAAATGTAAAAAATTTCTTATTCTAAAAAAACATGACTCAAGAATGGTTTATGATAAAGTCTCTAGGGGAGTCATGATAGGGATTCTTACTTGTATGATATACTTGACTTAGATAAAATTTGAAAATAGGATCTGAACTTGCATTAATTCACCAACATTTATATATCTTTTTAATTGGATTGTGTTTTGGTGGTTTCCTTTGTGATATTACACAAGGATGCCCACTTTTCTCCATATCTAAATATTATTAAGTAACAAAACATTAGTATACTTCTAATAGATCAAAGCATATTGAAATAATTAACAATAATCAAAGTTCATAGAATTCAATCTTCGCACTAAATGATAGCTAATTATTTCCAAGTAGCCTAAAGAAGTAATTCCAAATTATGTAAAACTCTAATAGATATATTAAAATATAATATTTGGATTTTCAACCTATCTGTTAACTAGGTTAAATCAAAGATCTTTTTTAATTCTCATTATGAGGGTACGGTAAAACAAAAACATATATGTGGTACAATGGATTGCTTAATATGGTTATCATATATCATCAATTTTCTATAAAAAGGTGGTTGAATTGTTGTGATTTCCATTCTAATAATTTTTAACTGAATCACAAGTTTTTTTCATATTATATTTTGAACATTTGAAAAGTCTATATAAAAAGGCTTAATTGGTTAAGTTGACAAGGGGCCTCTATAAATAGAAGGGAACTAAAGACCTATACGCTAGAGGTTCTTTTTGGTTGCCTCCTCCTATTCTCCTCTCTCCCTCTCTTCCTCATACTACCGCCCCTATTTAGGGTGTGTGGATAGCAAGAAGGGGAAGCCCCTTCTTGATTGCGTGGTGCACGTGAGAAAGAGTTTTAGGTAGCGATTTGAGGAGCATTTTCGCAGCCCCTATAATGTGGATCACCGCTAGAGAGGAGGATACTTGACCTTCTTCATCCTCTCCCATAGATATGTAGGTTTTCAGGGATATACGATCTTCCAAGATAACATAACTATCTGACGTGTGGTTTTCAGCTTTGTGGATTTTGCACACCAATCTTCGCACGACGATTAACAGATTTTTGTACTTTGGTTAAGAACAATATTCTTAAGTCTTCAACTTGAAAACCTACTTGTTCTTCAAGGCCTTCATTCCATTTAGTAGTAAAACCAAATCATAAGTGTGGTTCTTCTGGAGAGCATCCATCTCTTCCTGCATAGCAACTAACCACTTCTTTTTTTGCTCACTTTCAACTACTTCCTAGTAACCCTCTGGTTCACCTGCATCAGTAAGCATCACATACTAATTTGTAGAGTATCTTCGAGAAGATTGACGTTGTCTAAAAGATCTTCTCAACTGAGGTTCTACGGGAAGTTTCTCTCCAACTTCTTCTTTCTCAATATGTCCTACAGGTATATCAATATCAGGCTCTACACCATCTTCCTACATATCTCCCCCATCACCCTGATATACTAGAGGAGTAATTGGGTCACAATCTATTAATCCTTTGTAGAAGTCTTGGCTGGTGCCTTCTGTTGGGAAATCATGGGGGCGATATCACATGCGCAGCGGAAGAACAAGAAAACAAAATCCCCGATTCCCAAAAAGATGTTCGTCGTCGTGCGAAGATTGGTGCGCAAAAATCCGTGAAACATGAAACTGCGTATAGAGTAGATTGTGTTACCTAGGGAGATCTTATATCCCTGTTTCCTTGTAGATCCTTAGGAGAGGGTAAAGGAGGTCAAGCGTCCTCCTCTCTAGCGGTGATCCACACAGTAGGGTTGCGACGACGCTCCTCAAAACTCCAGGCCTGATCTGAGGTGGAGAGGAAGAGAAGAATAGGAAAGGCAAGCAAAGGCTCTAGCCTATGAGGCTCTGAATCTCTCCTATTTATAGAGGTCCCCTATCAAACCCTAATGGGTCCTCCCCTAGTGGGTATTGGATCTGCATCCAATAAGACAAGGGCTCCGTCGGATATCTCATATCCGAACCTCTACTCATCGCAATGCCTACCATATGTGTGTGACCCTCTAGGCCCAATATTAAGCTGGCCGTGAGTCATACCTGTCAGAACTCCTTCTAATTTAGTGAATTATTATCTCTGTAATAATTCACTCGACTCATTAACTACGGACGTACTAGGCCACTATGCCGTAATCCCCAGACGATATAGGGGAATTCAATCCATTGGACCTGTGTGTCCTCAGTTACCGTGTACCTATAGTCCCTCATCCATCTAATATCCCAAAGACCGTATATCGAGCATGGTGCTGTTAGACCCATACGGTTTCTACTCGAGTCTCGCTCTAATCGGATTCTCCCAAAGAACTCTTTCTCTCTCAACCTGAATGACCCTGGCCTAGGATTTGTCTGAGCAAGAACACATAAGATATTCCTCTCATGACGCCGAGAGTGGATGATCCTCTATCGACACTCAATAGCCCTCGTAAGGTCGACTACCGCTCCCAATGACCAGCTGTATTAGATCTGGGACAGCCAAACCTATAAGTCTGGTATCAAAGAGTGGAGCACTCAAACAGGACATTCTTGGTGTCTCAAGTCTAAGGACCAGATACACCACTAGGACTACGGAATCGTTGTCTGACAATAAGGCATCATCAACCATCCAGCATTCCGTAAGCAGATCAATCAGTGAACTCATTCTCTAATGAGCACCTGTACTGTATCGCTAGTGTCCCTACACGAGCAGCTATGAGACCAGCTACATCCATCATATGGACAGGTATACAGCACACCAGTCTATCCGGTTATCACGATGTCCCTCTCGAGTAACCTATGACCGGGATCATTTAGGATATGTGTTTAAAGGTGAATCGATCTCATTATCGTGATCTCATCACGATCTGATTCCCATTGCACAAATCCAAGGATATCACAATATATGTATGCATTTATGCAATAGTTATAAAGTACTATACGCCAAAATAAAATAAGCAAAAAGATTCTATATCAAGTCACAAGTGCCATCACTCACGTGATTGGCTTGTTGGGCACCTTTGACTAGCAATCTCCCACTTGACCTAAAGCCAATCACCTATCTGTCTGATCCCCATCAGACCCCTGTGATGCTCAAAGACAATCTGAGACAACGGCTTTGTTAGTGGATCTGCAATTTTATCTTCGAATGGAACTCTTTCCATTGCTACATCTCCTCGGGTTACGATCTCTCTGATAAGTTGGAACCTCCTAAGAACACTTCTGATGAGACCCGGGTTCCCTTATTTGAGTAATCGCCCCGTTGTTGTCGCAATATAAGGAGACGGCTCCTCGCTACCCGGCACGACTCCCAAATCTGCGATGAACTTCTTCACCCAGACTCCCTCCTTTGCTGCATCTAATGCAGCAATGTACTCCGCCTCTATGGTCGAGTCAGCAGTGGTATCTTGCTTGGAACTCTTCCAGCACACTGCTCCTCCATTCAAGGTGTACATATACCCTGAATTCGACTTGCTTTGATCGACATCAGACTGAAACCTTGAGTCTGTGTAGCCTTCAACCTTAAGGCTATTACCTCCATATACTAGTAAAAGATCCTTAGTCCTTCTCAAGTACTTAAGGATACACTTTACTGCTTTCCAGTGCTCCAAGCCTGGATCCGCCTGATACCTGCTCGTGACACTCAGAGCATGCGCTATATCAGGCCTAGTACATAGCATGACATACATGATAGACCCTATTGCTGAGGCATAAGGTATCATATCCATGTTCGCCCTTTCTTGGAATTTTCAATGCCAAACATTTTGACAATGGTTTCTATGTACCTAGACTGGGACAAGCCAAGCATCCTCTTGGATCTATCTCTATAGATTCTAATCCCCAAGATATAGGATTCTTCCCCTAAGTCCTTCATGGAGAAGTGTCTAGATAACCAAGTCTTTACCGTGGATAGCATTCCTACGTCATTCCCAATGATCAGGATGTCATCCACATATAACACCAAAAAGGTGATAGCGCTCCCACTTACCTTTCTGTATACACAAGGCTCATCTTCGTTCTTAACGAAGTCATAAGATCTGATTGCCTCATCAAATCTTATGTTCCAACTTCGGGAAGCTTGCTTTAGTCCATAAATGGATCTAAGCAACCTACACACCTTATCTGGGCAGTTCTTGGACATGAATCCCTCAGGTTGCATCATATACACCTTATCCTCGAGGTTCCCATTGAGAAATGCAGTTTTCACATCCATCTGCCAGATCTCATAATCATAGTGTGCTGCAATAGCCAATAGAATTCTGATGGATTTTAGCATTGCTACGGGTGAGAAGGTTTCATCGTAATCAACACATTGCCTTTGACGATACCCCTTAGCCACTAGCCTTGCTTTATAAGTCTCTACCTTTCCATCTACTCCGATCTTTTTCTTAAAGATCCACTTGCAACCGATGGGTACAATACCTTCGAGCGTATCAACTAGGTTCCAAACCTTGTTGGAGTACATAGAATCCATCTCAGAATTCATGGCTTCTTGCCACTTCCCGGAGTCTATACTCATAATAGCCTCCTTGTAGGTCTGAGGATCAATATTCTCAACATCCTCTTCTCTAATATGTCCCACATATCTCTCAGGAGGATGGGATACTCTATCAGACCTGCGTAAAGTTGAAAATTGTGTATTAGGTACCTGAACAGACTCGGGCTGTAGAGTGGTGCTTGAGCTTGGTTCTACAACTTCGCTCAACTCTATCATTCTCCCACTATCTCAGCCAAGAATGTGTTCCTTCTCAAGGAACACTACTCTCTTAGCTACAAAGACCTTTTGGTCCTCGAGATGATAGAAATAATACCCACAAGTTTCTTTGGGGTATCCCACAAATTTGCATCGCTCTCTCCTTGATTCTAACTTATCGGGGTTGTGTCTTTTAACATGGGCAAGGCAGCCTCAAATCTTAACAACCTTAAGATCAGGCTTCTTCCCTTTCCATATCTCATATGGTGTAGAAAGTACCGACTTAGTTGGAACTCTATTAAGAAGGTAAGCTGCGATTTCTAGGGCATATCCCCAGAATGAGATGGGTAGGTCAGCGAAACTCATCATGGACCGTACCATATCTAATAACGTACAATTTCTCCTTTCAAAGACACCATTGAGCTGAGGTGTATAAGGAGGTGTCCATTGGGATAATATCCCATGGTCCTTGAGGAACTGAGTAAACTCTGTACTTAAGTACTCACCTCCTCGATCTGATCGAAGAGTTTTGATACTCTTTCCAGTTTGGTTCTCCACCTCATTCCTATACTCTCTGAATTTCTCAAAGGCCTCGAACTTGTACTTCATTAAGTACACATATCCATACCTTGAGAAATCATCAGTAAATGTAATGAAGTAGGAGTAACCTCCAATGGCATGAGTTGACATGGGTCCACATACATCACTATGTATGAGTTCCAATAACTCAGTGGCTCTCTCTCCAGTTCCACTAAATGGAGAGTTGGTCAATTTTCCACGAATGCAAGGTTCACAAGTTGCATATGACACGTAGTCGAATGGATCTAGATATCCATTATTTAGCAACTTTTGAATCCTTCTTTCATGGATGTGACCTAGCCTACAATGCCATATGTATGCACTATTCACCTCATCTCGTTTCCTCTTAGACACTTACATTCATGATATGTGGAGTAGTGTCTTGCATAAACAAACCTTTATGCAATATTCCTCTCATCAATCTCCCCTTAGCTTTGCTAGAATTTACAATAAATTGTAGATGTGATAAGCAATATTGGTATCCAATACCAATGCACTATCACAAAAATCTAACAATTGGAGATTGATCATGAATGTACTTGAAGCTTCACCAAGCTTCTTGTTTCGCCCTTTCTGCAAGGTACTCTTTGCAGTTCCTCTTCCAGTGCCCATCTTTACCACAGTGGAAGCACTGGCCTTTGTCCTTTGCTGGGTCTTTCTTAGCAACCTTTGCTTTACCTGGTCTACCCTTGCCCTTTCCCTTCTTAAGGGACCTTTCTACTTTCCTTTTCTTTCTGGTCTCACCAGTATAGAGAACTGGCTTCTCTTTCTTAATAGTACTCTCTGCCTCCCTCAACATATTGAGGAGCTTTGGGAGAGTCACCTCAAGCTTGTTCAAATTAAAATTCATTATGAACTATGGAAAGGAATCTGGTAGGGACTGAAGCACAATGTCCACACACAAGTTATCCTCTAGGACCATTCCTAGACCTGTAAGTTTCTCTATCCACTCAATCATCTTTAGGACATGGTTATGAACCGGTGTCCCCTCAGTCATCCTAGCGCGGAAGAGGCTCTTAGATATCTCATATCGCTGAGTCCTTCGCTGTTCCTCAAACAATTTGCGGAAAAGTAGGAGAATGGATCTGGCATCCATCTTTTCATGTTGTCTCTGTAACTCAGGAGTCATAGAGCCCAACATATAGCACTGAGCAAGAGTGGAGTCATCAATGTACTTCACGTAGTGAGCGATCTCATCCTCGCTTGCCCCTTCTTCGGGCGCAGGCATCAAGGACGTACACGATTTTCTCCGCTGTGAGAACAATTCTCAAGTTACGGAGCCAATCCGTATAATTTGGACCAGTGAGGCAGTTGACATCAAGTATGTCATGTAAGGGATTTGAAAGCGACATTTTCTGAAAATAAAGATGTAGCAGAAATGAATAACATACAGATTTTGCAAGAAATAAACTATCAAGATATGGACTTCTATCTTAATATGCTCCCACTATTTTACTAACGAGTCACGCGACACCCTCAACACGTGAAACGGAAGTCTCCGGCAGACTTCTAGTGGGGATCAGGATCCAATCAGCGTCTTAGTGTAACCTCGAGGGACTCGACCAATCACATGAAGCCTAAAAGGTAGGCAACTCTTGCCGATCACAACTCCATGTGATTCCCGTCCTGTTTGGCCTCCGAATCACCATGGCCTCGAGGGACTCGACCAACCATGATGCTCGGTTAAGTCAACACCTTCTTTACAAGATGAGTCTGATTTGATGATATACCCTCGAGAGACTCGACCAAGTATACCATGCCCTCAGGTCACCGGTGACATCTCTATGTCGTAAGCAAGATAGTGAATCGCGAAATAGGTGAGTCTCGAGGGACTCGACCAACTCAACCTACACCTGGAATCGGTTCCTACTCATAACGATGTAAGGCCACGTGGGTCAATCTAATTGCCTCACATTTACCGACTTAATATTATCGAGAGATGTTTCTATAATTTGGTCTCCTAATATGACATGTCACATATATACATATTTAATATATATCTACATCGCATGCAAATATATATACATATCTAGTATGTGTATAAGCAATCACACCAAATGATCATGGACTACAACCTAATGTGATTAGGCCCGAGCCAGTAGGCCTAATCACTCACATCAAGATCTATGTGTGCAACGGTGTATCTCCATGCCCTGTGATCGTCCATCTCGTCCTCGTCGGTTCCGTCGACAACTTGATGCATCTCCATGCATCACGATCGTCCGTCTCGTGGGTCCCGTTATCGCATCCACGCTCCCGCTACGCCTCCTCATGTGATTACAACTTAATCATAGGCACGCAGGCCCGACAATAAACGAGAAATATAATGGAGGCTCGTAGACCTCAATAATAATAATCACAAGTACACACATCACACGGTCCATGATCATCCGTCCACACATCATAATCACAAGTATAAATAATCATCATGTAGGACTACTAGATAATAATAAAAATAATAATCAACTAAACCTTTTAATTAATTAATATTTTCTGAAATCAGGGACATGTACGGAATTTTTGAATTTATAGGGGTATTTTCATAATTTGGACAAAAGACAGAAACTAGAATTTCTCAAATTTCGAGGGGCAAAACTGTCTTTTTCCCAGAAAACCCTAATGCCCTACTATCCTTTGCTACTGCCGCCGCCGTCGCCCTGCTGGCGGCGGCCTATGTGGCGGGGCGAGGGCACTGCCCTCGCCTGTAGGCGGCACGCCCGCTAGCGGCGATGCTGTTGCGGGTGGGCGCCCCATTCGGGCGCCGCTGCCTCTGTAGGCGGTGCTGTCCCGCCAGGTGGCCGCCCCTGTGGGGGGGTTTCGCCCGCTGGAGCAGCGGCGGCAGGCGCCGCTGCCCTGCGGCGACTCGCACAGCTGCCCTGCGGCGGTTGGCGCCTCTGCCCGTGGGCTGCCAGCCCCGCCGGCAGCAAGCCTGCTGCAAGCAGGCCACCGGCCGGCTGCTGTAGACGCAGCCCCTGTGCTGCCCGCCTTCGGCTGCGCTTCACGCATGCAGATCGAGGGCAGCAACTGTTGCTGCCCTTTCTCGCTTTTGCGTCAACGATTTTGACGTCAAAATTCTTCCTAAACACAACACACGTAGTTCAAAACCAATCATTCACACGAACAACTTGGCTTTGATACCACTGTTGGGAAATCATGGGGGCGACATCACATGTGCAGCGGAAGAACAAGAAAACAAAATCCCTGATTCCCAAAAAGATGTTCGTCGTCGTGCGAAGATTGGTGCGCAAAAATCCGCGAAACATGAAACTGCGTATAGAGTAGATTGTGTTACCTAAGGAGATCGTATATCCCTGTTTCCTTGTAGATCCTTAGGAGAGGGTAAAGGAGGTCAAGCGTCCTCCTCTCTAGCGGTGATCCACACAGCAGGGTTGCGACGACGCTCCTCAAAACTCCAGGCCTGATCTGAGGTGGAGAGGAAGAGAAGAATAGGAAAGGCAAGCAAAGGCTCTAGCCTATGAGGCTCTGAATCCCTCCTATTTATAGAGGTCCCCTATCAAACCCTAATGGGTCCTCCCCTAGTGGGTATTAGATATGCATCCAATAAGACAAGGGCTACGTCGGATATCTCATATCCGAACCTCTACTCATCGCAATGGCTACCATATGTGTGTGACCCTCTAGGCCCAATATCGAGCTGGCCGTGAGTCATACCTGTCAGAGCTTCTTCTAACTCAGTGAATTATTATCTCTATAATAATTCACTCGACTCATCGACTACGGACGTACTAGGCCACTACGTCGTAGTCCCCAGACGATACAGGGGAATCCAATCCATTGGACCTGTTTGTCCTCAGTTACCGTGTACCTATAGTCCCTCATCCATCTAATATCCCAGAGACCGTATATCGAGCATGGTGCTGTCAGACCTATACGGTTTCTACTCGAGTCTCGCTCTAATCGGATTCTCTCGGAGAACTCTTTCTCTCTCAACCCGAATGACCCTGGCCAGGGATTTGTCTGAGCAAGAACACATGGGATATTCCTCTCATGACACCGAGAGCGGATGATCCTCTATCGACACTCAATAGCCCTCGTAAGGTCGACTACCACTCCCAATGACCAGCTGTACTAGATCTAGGACAGCCAAACCTATAAGTCTGGTATCAAAGAGTGGAGCACTCATACAGGACATCCTTGGTGTCTCAAGTCTAAGGACCAGATACACCACTAGGACTACGGAATCGCTGTCTGACAATAAGGCATCATCAACCATCCAACATTCCGTAAGCGGATCAATCAGTGAACTCATTCTCTAATGAGCACCTGTACTGTATCCCTAGTGTCCCTACACGAGCAGCTATGAGACCAGCTGCATCCATCATATGGACGGGTATACAGCACACCAGTCTATCCGGTTATCATGATGTCCCTCTCAAGTAACCTATGACCGGGATCATTTAGGATATGTGTTTAAAGGTGAATCGATCTCATTATCGTGATCTCATCATGATCCGATTCCCTTTGCACAAATCCAAGGACATCACAATATATGTATGCATTTATGCAATAGTTATAAAGTGATATACGCCAAAATATAATAAGCAAAAAGATTCTATATCAAGTCACACGTGCCATCACTCACGTGTTTGGCTTGTTGGGCACCTATGACTAGCACCTTCTTCTTCAAATCCTCAAAGGTTTGATCCTCAAAGAAGACTACATCTTTGCTTCTAAACACATTCTGCTTTTCTGGACCCCAAAGCCTGTAACCAAAATAATCATGTGAGTAGCTAAGAAAAATACATTCTTTAGTCTTACCATCCAGCTTGGACCTCTCATTGTTTGGAACATGTGAAAATACACAACAACTAAACACTCTTAAATGCTTGTAGGAAACATCTTTCCCTGACCATACATGCTCTGCAACATTACCATCTAGGGCTATATATGGTGACAAGTTGATTACATCAACTGCAGTCTTCAAAGCCTCATCCCAAAACCTTTTGGGTAGCTTGGCTTGTGAAAGTATACATCTGATCTATTTTATGATGGTGCGGTTCATCCTCTCTATAATAGCATTATACTGAGGTGTACCAAGAACTATCATCTCATGTTAGATCCCATATGACCTGCAATAATCATTAAATAATCCTATGCACTCACCACCATTATCTGATCTTATGTATTTCAATTGCCTTTCTGTCTCCCTTTCAACTCTTGGATGAAATTCTTTGAAAATATTAATAACCTGATCTTTGGTCTTCAAAGCATAAGCCTAAACTATTCTGAAAAAATCATCTATAAAAGTAACAAAATAAAGTGCACCACTTATACCAGGAACATCAACAGATCCACTAGAAGTTTTTGTCCTTGAAGGACCACATACATCTATATAAACACGGTCTAAGGTATGCATTTTTCTAGACATAGCAGGACTAGCAAATGAAACTCTGTGTTTTTTACCAACCAAATAATTAATATAAGGGTTCAGATATGTACCTTTGAGGTCTGGCAATACCTCTCTCTTGGAAAGAGCTTGTAGTCCCTTCTCGCTCATGTGTCCCAATCGCCTATAAAACAACTCCATGCTGAAGTCTTTCCCTATAGCATTTAATTTCTCACCATAAGCTTTAGCCTACAACCTATATAAAGTGTGACATTTCTTCCCACTAGCCATAATAAGAGAACCCTTACCGAGCTTCTATTGCCCTCTATAAAATATATTATCATAGTCTTCATCATCTAGTCTTCCAACTGAAATTAAATTCAACCTCAAGTCAACCACATGCCTCACATCCTTAAGTACCAACTTGCAGCCAATGTTGGTCTTTAAATGGATATCACCCATGGTAATGATGTTTGTCGTGCCATAGTTGCCCATCTTGACAACAACAAAATTTTTAGACCTGTATGTAGCAAAAAACTCTCTCCGTGGTGTAGCATAATAAAAAGCACTTGTGTCAATTACCCACTTAAGATCTTGACATATATAAGAAAAAATATCATCATAATGAGACAAAATCAAATAATCACCACCCTGCACTATAGCTATATTATTATCTTTTGACTTTGTAGACTCCACTTCTTTTCCCTTTTTCGTATTCTTCTTAAGTTGTTTACATTGATTCTTGTAATGTCCTTTCTTACTATAGTAATAGCAAACAATATCTTTTCTTAATCTTAACTTGCTTCTACCCATGCATAAACTACTTCTAGACTTTGACCTTCCTTTGTTCTTTGAGATAAGTGCTTGTGAATTATTCTGAGATATTGCTAAATTCTTTCTTCTCAACTCGTCATTTAACGAATTGCTTGTTACTTGACTCATGGTGACAACACCATCTGGCATAGAATTACTGAGGGAAACCATTAGTGTCTCCCAACTTTCTGGTAATAAACTAAGAAGTAATAATGTTTGTAACTCATCATCAAGAGATATTTTCATAGAGGATAACTAGATAGTAATACTCTACATTTTATACAAATGCTCAACAATAGAAGCACTCTCTCTAAATTTTAGGTTCACAAGTTTTCTGATCAAAAAAGCTTTGTTGCCAGCTGTTTTTCTTTTATAGAGACCTTCCAACTTTTTCTACAGAGAATATATAGAACTTTTAGTAGAAATATGATGAAAGACACTATCATCAAGCCACTTTCGAATAAACCCAATTATTTTTCGATCTAACCTCTTTCACTCATCATTTGTTATAATTGTGGGTTTTGCACTATCCCCCAGGAAAGGTCCATACAAATCTTTGCAATACAAGAGATCTTCTATTCTTAGTTTTCATATCATCCAATTGTTTCAATTCAAACTAATCATGCGAGAAACACTACTAGCCTCCATGTTCAAATACAAAATTAAATCACCCAAACCCTGCTCTGATACTAGTTGATGGGATATAAAGTAAAACTAAACTTTTGTATATGAACAAATACTAGCAAGCCATAACACATAGTGGAATTAAATGAAAATCACAATCAAATATAATACAAAGATTTACTTGAAAAACTCTTCCAAAGTGAAGGCTAAAAACCATGGGACAAACTATAGATAATCCACTATGAGAATAATGAATATATAAATCTCAATCTCTTGCCCTAAACCCTAGTAATAATCACAAGAGAATAACTGGGATACAAGGATCACGTCACTGTGCACAATATCTAAATTCTCCCCAAGTAATCACAACAAGAATTTACTGTAGATCTAATCTAACCTGAGATGAAAATACTATTGAATGATTCAGAATAGTCTCAGTGTGTTGTCTTTGTCTTCTTTCCTTTATTTCTCTTGTTTTACTGTCTTGTTATCCTCTTTTTTGAATCAAGTTGCTGCAGCAATTTTCGCCCTTGTTGCTGCCTTTTTTCTGCCTTAATTACACAGCCCCCACTCTCCCCTAATTAGATCTAGGGTTTAGTCATAGGAGAGATGAGCTGTGGACTATTAAAGCCCACTATGGGCTGAACCATGGGCTGTCAGCCCAATAGCCAGTGGCCTTGACAGTAGAGGAATTGGTGGAGTGGATATTGATCATGACGACTGAACCACTATAATTCAGTTTGCATTTACTTCTTGCAATTTACATTTACTGCAAACTGTCATTCTTTACTTGCTTTACATCCACTACACTCTTCTGTATGTTTTCAAGTTAACATCTTCCGAAATGGGTTTAATTGTAATGAGATTTTGAACCGACGTAATTTTTACCACTATACTAATTCACCCCCCCCCCCCCCTTCTTAATGCTGACTCGTTCCTAACAGTTGGTACCAGGGCCATATTTTTCTTATTTGGTTTAACACCTAAAGAGAAATGACTCTTTTCGGCTTTCAAGAGGGTCACTCTCTCATTCATCCTCCCATGTTCAATGGGACATACTACACATTTTGAAAAACTCGAATGAGAGTTTTCTTGCTTTCATTAAATCTCGATTTATGGAATATAGTCGAATTTGGTTTTCAAAAGTCTTCTCTTCAAATGAAGGATTGGAATGAGTTAGAGAACAAGACTTTCTCTTTAAATGCAAAGGCTATGAACACCTTATTTTGCACATTAGATAAAAATGAATTCAATCGAGTTTCTGCTTACGAAACGACTTTCGATATTTGGCACACTCTTAAAATCACACACGAAGGCACTAGTAGAGTTCAAGATTTGAAGATTAATATTTTGATGCATGATTTTGAGTTGTTTCAAATGGAACCAAGCGAGACTATTGGAGATATGTACACCTATTTTACGGATGTCATCAATAGTCTAAAAGCTCTTGGTAAAAGTTTTTTGAATCTTGAAATTGTGAACAAAATTTTACGATCTCTTTCTAAAAATTGGAACTCTAAAGTAACGGCGATTCAAGAGGCCAAGGATTTGAATACATTTTCAATCGAAAAACTTATCGGGTTTTTGATGACCTACGAAATAACCAATGTGGCATATGACGAACTTAAGAACAACCTTCCAAAAAACAAGAAGGATTTTGTATGTAGAACAAAAGAAGACCACTCAAGCGAAAGCTCAAGTGATAGTGAACTTGAACTTCTTACAATAAAGATTAAAAAATTTTGAAAACAAGAATAAAAAATTAAAAGTAAACTTAAAAAGACCGCAACTACTTACTATGAACGCAAGAAAAAGAAAGCACCTTGGGAGAAACAAGTACCTTCGAAGACTAGGAGCAAACTAACAAGGCAAGGTGGCGAACTATGCTTTGACGACTTTGATCAATGAGGTCAACAACTCAAACGAAACCCCTTTGCTTTATTTCAAAACTACATAATGCATTTCATGAGTTATTTTTTTTAAATTAGTTTTAAAAAATATATGTAAATTGTTAGTAAAAATAAAATATTGAGATCATGCTAGTAATTTTGAAAATGATAATGACAATTGCATGTTTTATGAAAATACAACAAAATGTTAGATATAAATCCAATGCTTATACACCAAATAATATTAATCGTATGAATGTTCTTAAGAAGCAATAATGTGTATTTTGATGATTTCTGTATAGCTTTCTGACTTTGATTAAAAATGCTCAGTGAAATCATGCTTAATATTTTAATGACATAATGATGTAAGACATAATAAAAATATTAAATTTTTTGATATCATGCTTAATGAGCTTATATTTTGAAGTTATACATGATGATTTTTGTGATTTATGCGATTTTAAACAAGATGGATGGCTTTCATATGAAAATTTTGAGTATATTTACATGAAATCAATTACATAAAATGAAACACATAAAAAGTAAAATGTATTGTCATTGGAATTAAAATGATAAATCAAATCTCTTGTTTAAAGAAGCCTTATGTTTAATGTGTTATACTTCTTTGGTCTTGATGGTTTTTATGATGAAATTTATTTTTCGATCTTAAACGTTAATGCATGTTTTTATTTGGCATAAAATGACAAAGGTATGCTTATATGAAATAAAAAAGAAAAAATATATATTTTAAAACTTCTCAATCCCTATCTTATTGAGTTTTCAAAAAGGAATATTGACGAATCTATTTGTTTCATTTTTATGAATATCTTGGATTATTAAAATGATTTTGATGATTTGAATTTGAATGAGTTTTATCCAAATCATGATCTTGATTTCTTGGAATTACTTAATATATTTTTTTTAATCAAGATCTCTTCTTTGTACTCCTACGATTTTTTCTTGGTATTTTATTTAAAGAAGAGATTTACTATATGAATCATGTCTTTTGGTATTCAAATGATCTTATTTTACATGATATGATTTCTTTGTATTTATGGCGTATGCCTTGTAATGATTGAAATATTTTATACTATTATGTTCTTCCTTTCTTTCTTGTCATGATTTGGAAATTGAAATAAAGGAAAAGAATTACAACATTATATTTTTCCCTTCTATTTGACAATGACATAGGGGGAGCAAATTTTGCTAGCATGCTAGATAGGTTGCATACTTAAAGAAGAAGCAAACATTTGCTAATTTGCACATCATAAAGAGAAGCAAAAAGCTTGCTCATCTCAATAGATGCAAAATTTTGCCAACTTTCATATGTGTAAAATTTGCTAGCATACATGTTCCAAAATTATGTTAAACTTACTAATTTGCTAGCTTGCAAATTGCATGGAAAAAGAATTGCTAGAAACACAAAAATGCTAGCTTTCCTATTTCAAGTAGATGCAAAAACATGCTATCTTGCATATATCAAAAGATATAAAAATTTTGCAAAAAAAAAACACTCTCTAGCTTGCATGATGCAAAATTTGTTAGCTTGCTTCATGTAAAATATTGCTATCTAGTAAGCTTGCTATCTTGCATTAGTTTTTAGAAACTTGCTAGTTTGAACATTGTAAAGAAAAGCAAACATGCTAACTTGCACATCTAACAAAATTTACAAAACTCAAAATTGTTGCTAGCTTGCATATTATAAAATTATATAAAAATTTGCTAGCTTGTATATTGTAAAACTTGCTATCTTACTACCTTGCATATCTAAAACTTGCTAGTTTGCTATCTCAAAATCAAGAAATGCTATCTTGCAATCTCAAAAGAAGCAAAAGGGCTATTTTGCCTATCTCAAGAAGCAAAACTTGCAACTTGAACATTGCAAAGAAAAGCAAACATGCTAACTCTGCATAAAACTTGCTAGCTTGCATGCTCTGAAATGATATAAAATCTACTGGCTTGCATGTTCTAATATGATGTAGCACTTGCTAAATTTGCTAGCTTACAAATTGCAATGATGATAAAACTTGAGATTATGTTTAATATGCAATGATTTGAAATCATATCTCAAACACTTGATAGTTGCACTTCTCCTTTTTGTTGATGACAAAGGGGGAGAAGTATGATGATGTTATGTATAATTTTATCATAACATGCGACTTAGATTTTTGAATCCAAGAGTTTTATCAATATGGTATATTGATAGGGGGAGTTAAAGTTAACTCCGTCATCAATTGGTTGTCATCATAAAAAAGAGGGAGATTATTGAATCTCATATTTTGATAATGAAACCAATTGATAGTGTTTATCTAATCTATATTTTGACTAACGCAGGAAGCTTCGATCAGGAAGAGACAATTAAAAGCAAGAAGAATCATGTTGGGCCAGAGTGGAACATGTCAAAAATTTAGACGTCGAGTCGAAGGATCAGTCGATGTATCGGCAGAAGGCTTCGAGCCAAGAAAAGCAAAAATTATGCCAAGGAAATTGGAGTTGTGGAGGTCTACTACCCGATTGGGCAATAGGCCGTAAGAGAGGATGATGCACCGAAGAATCAGATGAAGCATCGATGAACCAATGACATGCCGGACAGTATAATTCAAGCTTTGTAATAATTGTCTAGATTGAAGTAGGTTTTATTTGTGTAGGATTAACTATGATAGCAAGGCATAAAGCAAAATGAAGTCTCGGAGTCAAGGACATGATTTCGTTGGGAGTTCGAGAGTTCGTCGAAAGTCCGGGCGTTCTGTCACGACCTTAGCTGGTTTTGCCTAAGGCGTGCGGCACCCTCGTGCGTCCGTCCGCAAAGGTCAGCCTCCCCGAAGCCTCCCATTGTCCCTTAGGACCAACAAAAGAGAGAACGGGTTAAAGAGAACGCCTCAATCGGGATCCACAGGCAAACATGTCCGAAATACACTTCATAGACAATGCAAATTACAAACAGACTTTACAAGCTCTGAATAGTTGCACAACAAAGGGTAAAATGGTCCATTACAGACCGAAAAGCTCTCGCTCGTGTCCACTTGACACAACCTTTATTTACAATCCTAAAAAGGCCACCAACCCAACTAACATGGGACTATTTAGCCTTCGGCCGCCCCTCTATCTGCTGTACAAGGCATGAACATGCCAAAAGACAACGGACAGACATAAGCATTACATCCAACATCTTGTTTAGAAGTTTGTCCATTACATTCTCCCCCACTTATCCCTTCAACGTCCTCGTCGAAGCCTTTGTGAACACTGCAACTCTTCGCCTTTGCTGAGTCTTCGATCTTCTGCTCCAGCTGCAATGCGCCTCCTGGCTCCCAGCTGCTCTCCGCTGCTTTTTCTGAGTAGTCGAACCTTTGATCCGCCATGCTGCTTCAACTAACCAATGACTCTGACTCTGGTGTGGGGGGTTGGCTGAGTTGTGTTGATCCTTGTTGATTCCTGCGGATCCGCCAGATGAAGGAAAAGACCATCTTTACTGCGCCAGTTTCTCAAAAATTCCACATGTTGCTTGAACTGGGTGGATGCTTGTTGGAGCTTTAACGAGCATCGCCTCGCAAACTTCTGAAGTTTTGGGTCCTTCCTCCACAAAATCTACTCATTGACTCTTCTTTTAGTTAGTTGTCACATCCAAGTAGGTTCGCATCACTTCCGCTTTCGATTGGCATTTCGTTGGGAAATGAAGCGGACAATCTACTCTCAGTAGCACTGATCACCGCTGGTGAGGATTTGACAACTATTGTCTTCCGTTATCTTCGAAGGGTCTTTGAACTTGTGCAGAGCTCCTCTGCTGGATAGATAAGAGAACTGGGGTACTCGGTTTCGCCCATTCTCTTAAGAGTTGAGAAGGCAAAGGTTACTTGACTTCGTCCGCCTCCTCGAGGTTGTACTTCATGCATCGAGCTGGTTACTAGCCTTCGCCCGCTCTTTGCTCACACTTCTGAAGCACTCGAAGTGTTTGCACTCCTTGCGTTGAGTTAGCTACTGTGATTCACCTTCTCAAAGCCATTGAACTTCTGGAATGCAGGAAGTTTTCACCCCAACTTGGAGTAATTCTCTGATAGATGAGGTCGCCTCTGGGATTGTACCGTCTTCTCCATCAACCTTGCCGCCTACTCCACTGAGTAGCAAAGGTACAGCACCGCGTACTGCCTGCTTCGTTCCTTGGTCGTGCACTCTTGCATGACCCGAAGTCCTTCACTTACGGCTATCTTGATGAGAAACTTGTTGACACCGGTCTTACGAAGTTTCTTGGCCTCTGCCCTTCAGCCTTGTCTCGGTACTTGGAGATTGCCTCTGCATGCTCCTCCTCCTCGGCCCCTTTCACGACCAAGCGCTCTCCCTCCGTGAGAGCAAGGGATCAATGACTTGCACGGAAGTCCCGCCTCTGCGGTACCATGGCGCTGCCATGCCCATGGCCCTACTATCCGTCGCCTCGCCTCTGTATCCCTTTTCTTCACAATCAGTAGAGATGTCTCCGTGGCACTCCTCTGAGTCCACCTCCATTCTAACTGATGCTTGATTTTTGGGTAGCTAAGTCCCTCTGGACTCATCGTCGCTTCCTCGCCCCTTTCGACCCCCTGCTTCAACACCTCTGTGTTCTCCAAGCAGTCCGTTTGGTCGATGGAAAGACAGACTGCAACTCCCATGCATGGCCTCTGCCATCACGTTGTAGAGTTTGCACCGATTCTGGTCTCCTTAGCTTCCTTGGTAGCAACGTTCGCTTACTCGACCTTGTCCTCTGACTTGTCGGGCTCCCTTAAGCGAATATGAGCTCTGGAGAAGTCCAACTCTCCAGCTGCTTCGATCATACCTCTACATGATCAAGTCCCTCCCATGGAACTCACTGGTACTTGCATTTGAACTTTTCCCTTGGTGGAACACAGCCCCCATATGCTGATGACCAAGGCTTTCATCCGATGCAAAATTCGATGCACGCCCGGAAGACCCGCCTCTGCGGTACCATGGCCTTTACTCCTTGAATCCATAGCCCTTCTTGCCGTCGTGTTGTTCATCGAAGTGGAGCTTCCAGTAACTCCCGATCATACCTCCATATGATCTCATCCCTCACGGGACAATGTCGTGTGTGTCGCATTGCCACGAACTGTTCCACCACGATCCGCTGCACCATGTCGCCTCCTGGTGACATCTCCATTGCATTTTGATCTTTTTGGAATAAACTCGAATTGTGAACCCTCCTTGTGTGGCCTCTGCCAATACATCGCAGGGTCTCCTCCACCTTCGATTTTGTTCACTCCTTTGGCAATCGACCTTCATCCACCCACTCTTGGGTCACACCTAGATGAAGCACCACTCTAGGGTAGTCCGTCGCCTAGTAGCTCCCGAAGTCCACCGACTTCACTGTAGTTTGTGCACCATTGTCTGGATCCTGGGCCTCTGCCCCTACCAGCACAATCTCCGCTGCGCACTGCTTCCTTCATGGCAACTTGAATGGCAACACTGTGGCATATTCTTCAAGAGTACCCGCCTCTGCGTCCTCTTGCCCCGTGCAAAGACCTTCTGAACCCAACTTCGCCTCCGCAAATTGAGTCGCCTTAGTTCCTCCATCAAATGCTCCTCCGAGATAAGGTGCAAGTGCCCAGAAGCTCCCTTCATCTTTGGCACCATGCAAGATGAGTCCGCTCCGTCAGAATGAAGGACCCATGGAACAACATGATCCTACCCTTGCCTCTGCAAGAGTTCATGTCTTTGACCTCTGTCTAAGGAAAGCACTGTGCTTCTACTCCATGTTCCGACTTCTCTGCTGGCTCCCTTCATGCGGCTTGGGTACTTCGCCAAGTTACACCCAAGTTGCTCCGCTCCTCGTTTTTGCATTGAGTCGATGGTGGCCCTTGCACCCTCCATTCCACGGGTCAGCCCTCCCTTGAGTCCGATCTCCATATCGACTCTAAGTGTGCCTTCATTTAAGTTGCTTCAGGTCGCTCCCCCACTTGATCTAGCAAAGCATCCACCAATGCATTCTCTCGAGCGAGATCATGCGACAACTCCTCGCCGCTTGCTCAGTCCATCGAGCTTCATGAAGTTGTTGTTTGTGAGGTACTCCTCCTCAACATGTGAAGTCCGTCTCACATGATTCTCCCTCTGGAGTGCCGAGACTGTTAGGATCGAGAGCACTAAGAGGGGGGGGGGGGAATTAGTGCAGCGGAAATCTTACAGCGATTTTAAAAACGAAAGCTGCGTTCGTCCGATAAAAAACGATTTCGATATAAAAGCAGAATCACAGTGCAGTTTGCGTCTAAGCGCAGTTTTGCGTCTAAGCGCAGTTTTGCGTCTAAGCGCAGTTTGCATCTAAACATAGTTTGCGTCTAAGCGCAGTTTGCGTCTAAGCACAGTTTGCGTCTAAGCGCAGTTTGCGTCTAAACTCAGTTTTACGTCCAAACGCAGTTTTACGTCTAAACGCAGTTTTACGTCTAAACGCAGTTTTACGTCTAAACGCAGTTTTGCGTCTAAACGCAGTTTTACGTCTAAACGCAGTTTTACGTCTAAACGCAGTTTTGCGTCTAAACGCAGTTTTACGTCTAAACGTAATTTTACGTCTAAATGTAGTTTTGCGTCTAAAAGCAGTTTTGAACCTTGAAAAGCGTTTTACGTAGAAAGCAATTTGCAGTTATAAATGGAATCCGAATGTGAGCGTAAACTGCAGTGTGAAGATCGTACGAAAACATGATTTACGTTTGAATGCAGATTCTGAAAGATCAGAGCTTAGAAACTCGTTCGTAAAGGCGCAGAGGGCAGTAGCAATGTAGGAGGTTTGTAGTAATGATAAAGTGCTCAAGGTAAAAGCAAACCAGAGATTTAGAGTGGTTCGGTCAGTCTTGACTTACTCCACTTTTGGCTTCCTCCTCCGACGAGGTCACCGACGTCAACTAGCTGCCTTCCTTCAATGGGCGAAGGCTAACTGCCCTTTTACAGTTTCTCTCCTTTTGACAGGCTCAGGAGACAACCTTTACAGATCCTTTCTCTCCTCTCTTTACAACTCAAGACTTGAAGAACAGAAGGAGGAGAACTTTAGGACTTTACACAAATTTGAGCTCTTAGAATCACTGAAAAGATCAAGAATTCGGTGTGGATCTGTATCCCTTCAGTGCTGAATGGGTGGGGTATTTATAGGCCCCAACCCAATTCAAATTTGGAGCTCAAAACGATCAAATCCCGGAATTTCGGGATCAGGCGGTTGCACCTCTTGACTGGAGAGGTTGCACCGCCTGGCAGAGCTCGAAGACTGAGCTCAGGCGGATGCACCTCTCTGTCAGGGGTGGTTGCACCTTTCTGCCAGAGCTCGAAGACGGAGCTCAAGCGGTGCATCTCCTGACCAGAGAGGTTGCACCTCTCTGCCAGAGCTCGAAGACCGAGCTCGGTGGTTGCACCTCTTGGCAGAGCTCGAAACTTGAGCTCTGGCGGTGCTACCTCTTGACAGAGGAGGTTGCACCGCCCAGTCTCGCTTGGAGTCTGAGCCCTGGGCGGTTGCACCTCTTGGCTGGGGCGGTTGCACCGCCCAGTCTCGCTGGGAGACATATCCTGGGCGGTTGCACCGCTTGGCTAGGGCGGTTGCACCGCCCAGTCTCGCAGCCCTGGCGGTTGCACCTCCTAGCCTAGGCGGTTGCACCGCCTGGTGCAATCAGGGTCCGAATGGTTCGCTCCATTCGGCCCAATTTGAATCTTTTCAGGGGCCCAATTGCCCCAAGATTAAGCTAATGGGATCACCTCCCATTTTCAAGCTTAATCATCGTGCTAACTACGATTAACTCTAAGACAACTTCTGCTGCTATGCTCCGATGCGTCAATCGCTTCTTCCGGCGAGTTTCCGGCGAACTTCCGTCGATCATCCGATAAACCCTCGGTGATCCTTCTGCGGACATCCGGCATACTCCTGGACTTTGCGACGATCCACTTGGCGAGTTCCGACGAGCTTCGTTTGGCAAGCTTCTGGACTTCTCGGATCTGTTCTCGCTGAACCTCCGACGACCGTCCGAACTTCCGTCGAACTCTCGAACTCCCAACGTGATCATGATCTTGACTCCGGCGCAACACCTGCTGCTTGTCTTACTCTCATCGTAGTTAATCCTGCACACTTATCTCAACACATAGATTAGATAACAAATGACAATTGACTTCATCATCAAAATCCGAGATTCAACAATCTCCCCCTTTTTGATGATGATAATCAATTGATAAAGGAGTTGTCCTTAACTCCCCCTATCTATATGCCATAGTTGAGATAAGTCAGCCTTGAATTCAAGACCTAAGAATTCAAGTGACGTATTGATAAGTTAGATCAGTTAAACTTATCAATGCTCCCATCATGATGCTCATCATGATGTATCTCTTCAAGAATGATGTCAAGGCATGACATACATCATCAAGTTTGTATGATAGTGTTTGTAACTATTCATCATGTAATCATATAAAGCTACGAAGGACTTTTACATGATGCACACATTTGAGATTTTCTAGCAAGTTTGCATTTACTTCACAAGATAGAATATCAAATCAAGACATGATGCAAACTATAGCACATGTTCACATATCTCTTGGTGATGCAAGGATGGCATAACTATAACATTGTTTATAGCATCACTCAAGTATTTGCAACTATGACATAGACATGATTATGGCAGTTCAGCTATGACATAGTGTTTATCAATTCATATGTTTCTCCCCCTTTGTCATCAACAAAAAGCATGATAGCATTATCAAGCACATAAGGGAAGTCATGACACATATAATACTTTGAATATCTCTTTATTGTTTGTTGCTTGAAAGAGGAAAGTCATTTTTCAAAAAGTTTTCATAAGAGTGTACAGGAAAATCCCATTTTTAGCATACAAACCGAAAAATGAACTTCTTACATGCATTTGGTTAAAAATATTTGTCACATAATTTGCAACATGTTATTTGATCAAGTGATGTCAAGGCATGTAATAGTAATAACATCCGAAAAATAATTTTAACTAGTTTAAGTATTCGGACACATCAACATTCCTAATTCTCTTCTTATGTAATCAAATTGTTCTTCACATAGGGGATTTGTAAAGATATCAGCTAGTTGATGTTTGGTATCAATAAACTCTATGGTTACATCATGATTAGTGACATGATCTCGTATAAAGTGATGTCTAATATCAATGTGTTTTGTTCTTGAGTGTTGTATAGGATTTTTAGTGGGAATATCTTTAAGATTCACTTTGTAATCTTCTAAAGTGTTTTTCATCCATACAACTTGTGCACAGCATGCACTTGCTGCAATGTATTCAGCTTCGGTTGTTGATAGAGCAACCGAGTTTTGTTTCTTAGATGACCAGGATACATGGGCATGTCCTAAAAATTGACATGATCCTGATGTGCTTTTTCTGTCTAGTCTACAGCCAGCGAAGTTCGCATCAGCATAAGCTGTTAAATCAAAATTTTTTGATTTTGGGTACCATAATCCTAGATTGGTAGTTCCATTAAGATATCTGAGTATTCTTTTGACTGCTTTGAGATGAGATATCTTAGGGTCTGATTGAAATCTAGCACAAAGTCCTACACTGAACATGATGTCTGGTCTGGTGGCAGTGAGGTAACGTAAACTTCCTATCATACCCCTATAGGTTTTTTGATCGAAGCTTTCTCCATTCTCATCAATTTCTAACTTAGTGGAGGTGCTCATAGGAGTGTCAATGGCTTTTGAATTATTCATTTTGAACTTCTTTAGCAAACTCACAGCATATTTGGTTTGACTAATAAAGATGTCATTGCTTAGTTGTTTGATTTGTAGGCCTAAGAAGAATGTTAACTCTCCCATTAGACTCATTTCGAATTCACGACTCATAGTTTTCGCAAAGGATTCACAAAGAGATTCATTTGTAGAACCAAAAATAATATCATCAACATAAATTTGAACAATGAGAAAATTGTTTTCAAAGTTGTTGATAAATAATGTAGTATCAACCTTGCCTTTTATGAAATTATTTTCAATAAGAAAAGAACTAAGTCTCTCATACCATGCCCTAGGAGCTTGTTTTAAACCATAGAGAGCTTTAGTTAATCTAAACACATGATTAGGGAGACTATTATTTTCAAATCCAGGAGGTTGTTCAACATAGACTTCTTCGGAAATAAAGCCATTAAGAAAGGCGCTTTTAACATCCATTTGAAACAACTTAAAATTATTACTGCTAGCGTAGGCAAGGAGCACCCTTATGGCTTCCAATCGTGCCACAGGAGCGAAGGTTTCTTCGTAATCGATACCTTCTTCTTGGTTGAAACCTTTGGCCACTAATCTAGCCTTATTTCTAACCACGATACCATTTTCATTTTGCTTGTTTCTGAAGACCCATTTAGTACCAATCACTAGATGATCATTTGGCCTAGGAACAAGCTTCCACACTTCATTTCTCTCAAATTGATTTAATTCATCTTGCATTGCGATAATCCATGAATCATCTTTCATGGCTTCATCAACGCATTTGGGTTCAATTTGGGAGAGAAAGGCGGTATTTGCACAAAAGGTTTTAAGAGAAGATCGTGTTTGAACTCCCTTTGATGTGTCTCCTAAGATTAGCTCCTTAGGATGAGCATCTACATACTTCCAATCCTTGGGTAAGGAAATCTGAGAAGTGGATGCATCCAAGTTGCTAGTTGGAGACGGGGTCTCGTTTAAATTTAAAGAATCAAAATTAACATCATCGTCAAGATCATTTTTCGTGATTTCAGAAGTCTCATTGAAAACAACATGAATGGATTCTTCAATAATTAGAGTTCTTTTATTAAAGATACGAAAGGCTTTAGAAACTGTAGAATAACCAAGAAAGATTCCTTCATCGGATTTAGCATCAAATTTTCCTAAGTTGTCTTTTTCAATCAAGATAAAACACTTATACCCAAAGACTTTGAAATATGAAACGTTGGGTTTTTTATTGTTCTATAACTCATAGGGAGTTTTGGTTAGTAGAGGTCTCACTAGAACTCTATTTAAGATATAGCATGCAGTATTTACGGCTTCGGCCCAAAAATATTTGGGTAGGTTATGTTCATTCAACATGGTTCTTGCCATTTCTTGTAAATTTTGATTTTTTCTTTCTACAACTCCATTTTATTGAGGGTTTCTAGGAGTAGAGAAATTATGGTTGTATCCATTGAGTTCACAAAATTCTTGGAAATCATGGTTTTGAAATTCACCACCATGATCACTTCTAATTGATGAAATCATAGAACCTTTCTCATTCTGAACGAGTTTGCAAAACTTGGTAAAAGATCTAAGGCATTCACTTTTCTGTTTTAAAAAGTAAGTCCATGTGTATCTGCTATAGTCATCTATGATGACGAAAGCGTATTTGCTACCTCCTAGGCTTGATGTGGAGATGGGTCCGAACAAGTCCATATGGATCAATTGTAAGGGCCTAGAGGTGCTTACTTGATTTTTAGATTTGAAGCTACTCTTAATTTGTTTACCTAATTGGCAGGCATCACATACATTATCTTTGATGAACTTGATATGAGGAATTCCTCTTACAAGTTCTTTGGATGATATTTGAGTGATTAGCTTCATGCTAGCATGACCTAATCTTCTGTGCCATATCCAAGCATTCTCATTTAAAGCAGAAAAACATGTTTCATTACATAAATCATTGATGTCAATAGTGTATACGTTATTTTGTTTTAATGCAATCATAGATATGTTTTTGTGAGGTTTTTCAATGACGCAAGCATTAGATTCAAATCTGATAATATATCCTTTATCACATAATTGACTAATGCTCAGGAGGTTATGTTTTAGACCATCAACTAGCAAAACATCTTCAATAGAAAAGTTGGATTTGTTACCTATGGTTCCTTTGCCAATGATTTTACCCTTGTTGTTGTCTCCGAAGGTGACATATCCTTCGTTTATGCTAGTGAGCTTAGAGAATTGGGATGAATCTCCGGTCATATGCCTTGAGCATCCACTGTCAAGGTACCATCTCTTGCTCCTAACTTGCGATGGTTTAGTTTTCTACAAGAAAGGATGATGTTTAGGTACCCATTTGCTTTTGGGTTCCTCACAAATAGATCTACATTTTTTATCATGTTGCATAGAATTTGTCATGGTTCCTTTAGGAACCCATATCAATTTGTTTGGACTCAATTTCCTGAATGGACAATAATGTGTCTTGTGACCAAACTTGCAACAAAAGTTGCATTTGCTTCTAACATGTAAGATGGGGCCTTTTACAAAGGTAGTTGGATTTTGGTGAGGACTCCTCACAAATCCAATCCCACTTCTTTTGGGAGCATGACCCTTGTTTGTAAGGATCATGTTTAATGACTTGCTACCAACCTCGAATTTCTTCAAGGTGTCCTGAAGTAGCAAGTTTTCTTTTTGACAGATTTCTAGATCATGACATTTTATACATGAATTTAAACTATCATGATATTCGATTTTTAACTTATTAAAATCACAAGTAAGACTATCATGTACCTTTTTTAGCAATTTGTATTTTCTATTTATAACTTTGCATTCATCAAATAAATCATGGAAGGCATTTAATAATTCATCGAAAGATAAATCAGCATCTAATAAATCCGTTACCTCCTCTCCGATGGCCATTAAGGCGTAATGAGCAACTTGCTCGGTGTTGGACTCCTCTTCTTCAGATGCGCTCGAGTCATCCCATGTTGCTTGAAGAGCCTTCTTCTTTGATGTTCTTCTTTTGACTTGGGGACAATCATTCTTGTAGTGTCCCGGCTTTTTACATTCGTAGCAGATCACTTGGTCCTTCTTGGGTTCAAGTTTATTTTTCACATCGTTTTTAAACTTGTTTCTTTTGAAGAATTTCTTAAACTTTTTTGTCAAAAGTGCTAAGTCATCATCACAGTCCTCATCACTTGAGTTTTCTCTCAAGTGGCATTCAGAAGTTTTAAGTGCCATATCCTTCCTGTTCTTTGGAAGGATGTATTCTTGCTCTTCATGAGCTTTGCAAGTCATTTCGTAGGTCATTAATGACCCGATTAGTTCTTCAAGAGGAAAGTTGCGCAGATCTTTTACCTCTTGAATAGCAGTGACTTTAGGATCCCAACTTTTAGGAAGGGATCTTAGTATTTTATTTACGAGTTCAAAATCCGAAAAACTTTTTCTGAGTCCTTTTAGACCGTTGACGACATCCGTGAAACGGGTAAACATGTCGCCAATGGTTTCACTCGGTTTCATTCGGAAAAGTTCAAAAGAATGCAGCAACAGATTGATTTTTGACACTTTCACTCTACTTGTGCCCTCGTGGGTCACTTCAAGTGTGTGCCAAATATCAAATGCAGTTTCGTAAGTTGAAACACGATTAAACTCGTTTTTATCAAGTGCGCAAAATAAGGCATTCATAGCCTTTGCATTAAGAGCGAAAGCCTTCTTTTCCAACTCATTCCAATCGATCATTGGAAGAGAAGACTTTGAAAATCCGTTTTCAACAAGGTTCCACAGTTCAAAATCCATAGAAATAAGAAAGATCCTCATTCGGGTCTTCCAGTAGGTGTAGTTCGTTCCACTGAACATGGGTGGACGTGTAATAGAATGCCCCTCTTGGTTTCCGGCGTATGCCATCTCTCTTGGGTTTTAATCCTTTAGAGAGTTAACCTTGCTCTGATACCAATTGTTAGGATCGAGAGCACTAAGAGGGGGGGGGGGTGAATTAGTGCAGCGGAAATCTTACAGCGATTTTAAAAACGAAAGCTGCGTTCGTCCGATAAAAAACGATTTCGATATAAAAGCAGAATCACAGTGCAGTTTGCGTCTAAGCGCAGTTTTGCGTCTAAGCGCAGTTTGCGTCTAAACACAGTTTGCGTCTAAGCGCAGCTTGCGTCTAAGCACAGTTTGCGTCTAAGCACAGTTTACGTCTAAGCGCAGTTTGCGTCTAAACTCAGTTTTACGTCCAAACGCAGTTTTACGTCTAAACGTAGTTTTACGTCTAAACGCAGTTTTACGTCTAAACGCAGTTTTGCGTCTAAACGCAGTTTTACGTCTAAACGCAGTTTTACGTCTAAACGCAGTTTTACGTCTAAACGTAGTTTTGCGTCTAAACGCAGTTTTACGTCTAAACGTAATTTTACGTCTAAATGTAGTTTTGCGTCTAAAAGCAGTTTTGAACCTTGAAAAGCATTTTACGTAGAAAGCAATTTACAGTTATAAATGGAATCCGAATGTGAGCGTAAACTGTAGTGTGAAGATCGTACGAAAACACGATTTACGTTTGAATGCAGATTCTGAAAGATCAGAGCTTAGAAACTCGTTCGTAAAGGCGCAGAGGGCAGTAGCAATGTAGGAGGTTTGCAGTAATGATAAAGTGCTCAAGGTAAAAGCAAACCAGAGATTTAGAGTGGTTCGGTCAGTCTTGACCTACTCCACTTTTGGCTTCCTCCTCCGACGAGGTCACCGACGTCAACTAGCTGCCTTCCTTCAATGGGCGAAGGCTAACTGCCCTTTTACAGTTTCTCTCCTTTTGACAGGCTCAGGAGACAACCTTTACAGATCCTTTCTCTCCTCTCTTTACAACTCAAGACTTGAAGAACAGAAGGAGGAGAACATTAGGACTTTACACAAATTTGAGCTCTTAGAATCACTGAAAAGATCAAGAATTCGGTGTGGATCTGTATCCCTGCAGTGCTGAATGGGTGGGGTATTTATAGGCCCCAACCCAATTCAAATTTGGAGCTCAAAACGATCAAATCCCGGAATTTCGGGATCAGGCAGTTGCACCTCTTGACTGGAGAGGTTGCACCGCCTGGCAGAGCTCGAAGACTGAGCTCAAGCGGATGCACCTCTCTGTCAGGGGTGGTTGCACCTTTCTGCCAGAGCTCGAAGACCGAGCTCAGGCGGTGCATCTCCTGACCAGAGAGGTTGCACCTCTCTGCCAGAGCTCGAAGACCGAGCTCGGTGGTTGCACCTCTTGGCAGAGCTCGAAACTTGAGCTCTGGCGGTGCTACCTCTTGACAAAGGAGGTTGCACCGCCCAGTCTCGCTTGGAGACTGAGCCCTGGGCGGTTGCACCTCTTGGCTGGGGCGGTTGCACCGCCCAGTCTCGCTGGGAGACATATCCTGGGCGGTTGCACCGCTTGGCTGGGGCGGTTGCACCGCCCAGTCTCACAGCCCTGGCGGTTGCACCTCCTGGCCTAGGCGGTTGCACCGCCTGGTGCAATCAGGGTCCGAATGGTTCGCTCCATTCGGCCCAATTTGAATCTTTTCAGGGGCCCAATTGCCCCAAGATTAAGCTAATGGGATCACCTCCCATTTTCAAGCTTAATCATCGTGCTAACTACGATTAACTCTAAGACAACTTCTGCAGCTATGCTCCGATGCGTCAATCGCTTCTTCCGGCGAGTTTCCGGTGAACTTCCGTCGATCATCCGATAAACCCTCGGTGATCCTTCTGCGGACATCCGGCATACTCCTGGACTTTGCGACGATCCACTTGGCGAGTTCCGACGAGCTTCGCTTGGCAAGCTTCTGGACTTCTCGGATCTGTTCTCGCTGAACCTCCGACGACCGTCCGAACTTCCGTCGAACTCTCGAACTCCCAACGTGATCATGATCTTGACTCCGGCGCAACACCTGCTGCTTGTCTTACTCTCATCGTAGTTAATCCTGCACACTTATCTCAACACATAGATTAGATAACAAATGACAATTGACTTCATCATCAAAATCCGAGATTCAACAGAGACTTATCCCTCCTAGATAACTGTCCCGTTGGAGCAACATCTCTCTTCGTTTCGGAGACCCCCATCCCCTTGGACTACTCCGATCTGCTGAACAAACTGTGCATTGTTCTGCCTCTTGCAAACGCACTTGCTAGATTGCGCCTCCACGTCAATACAGCCACCGCCGCACCCCTCAAGGCCTAGCAACATGCTAAACTCGTTGCACACTTCAGCCTCCTCCGGACGTATCCTTCACATGACGAACAGAAAGTTTCAATGCTCCATGGCGCCGAGTCTCGGTCGCCTTGGGATGGCCACGAACATTCCATCGTCCGCATACAAGCCCATGCATGAGTACCAAATTCTTCGAGTTAGCAATTCCCCTCACCTCTGTGAGCTTTGCATAACTCTTTTGGTCGTTGAACAACTCATTCCACCTTGGATGGTCTCATTCTTGCCAAGCGCCTCGCTTGCCTAGAGCACCATCAAGTATAGTTGTCAACGTTGAGCCGTAGCTCAAACTCAGCCATCCCAACCTTTGTGCGCTCCGCATTATTCCAAGCTTGCCTATTCTCGTGGTGCCTCTTGCGCGAAGGGTTGGCCATTCCTCAAAATGCCAATGTTAGATGCCCGCTCCTCTGAGCGACTCTTTTCCCTACATCTCCATGCCCGTTTTCCCTCAAACGGTCGCGCGTGTGCTGACTGCCCTCAACGCAGCCCCGCTAGGTCCCCCACGTTTGCATGTCAAGTGTTTCTATGAGTGCTTGTCCCGCTCTAATACCATATTGTTGTTAGGATCGAGAGCACTAAGAGGGGGGGGGGGGGGTGAATTAGTGCAGCGGAAATCTTACAGCAATTTAAAAGCTAAAGCTGCGTTCGTCCAATAAAAAGTGATTTCGATATAAAAGCAGAATCACAGTGCAGTTTGCGTCTAAGCGCAGTTTTGCGTCTAAGCGCAGTTTTGCGTCTAAGCGCAGTTTGCGTCTAAGCACAGTTTGCGTCTAAGCGCAGTTTGCGTCTAAAGGCAGTTTTACGTCTAAATGCAGTTTTACGTTCAAACGTAGTTTTATGTCAAAACGCAGTTTTACGTCTAAACGCAGTTTTACGTCTAAACGCAGTTTTACGTCTAAACGCAGTTTTGCGTCTAAACGCAGTTTTGCGTCTAAACGCAGTTTTGCGTCTAAACGTAGTTTTACGTCTAAACGCAGTTTTACGTCTAAACGTAGTTTTGCGTCTAAACGTAGTTTTACGTCTAAACGTAATTTTACGTCTAAATGTAGTTTTGCGTCTAAAAGCAGTTTTGAACCTTGAAAAGCGTTTTACGTAGAAAGCAATTTGCAGTTATAAATGGAATCCGAATGTAAGCGTAAACTGCAGTGTGAAGATCGTACGAAAACACGATTTACGTTTGAATGCAGATTCTGAAAGATCAGAGCTTAGAAACTTGTTCGTAAAGGCGCAGAGGGCAGTAGCAATGTAGGAGGTTTGCAGTAATGATAAAGTGCTCAAGGTAAAAGCAAACCAGAGATTTAGAGTGGTTCGGTCAGTCTTGACCTACTCCACTTTTGGCTTCCTCCTCCGACGAGGTCACCGACGTCAACTAGCTGCCTTCCTTCAATGGGCGAAGGCTAACTGCCCTTTTACAGTTTCTCTCCTTTTGACAGGCTCAGGAGACAACCTTTACAGATCCTTTCTCTCCTCTTTTTACAACTCAAGACTTGAAGAACAGAAGGAGGAGAACTTTAGGACTTTACACAAATTTGAGCTCTTAGAATCACTGAAAAGATCAAGAATTCGGTGTGGATCTGTATCTTCTCAGTGCTGAATGGGTGGGGTATTTATAGGCCCCAACCCAGTTCAAATTTGGAGCTCAAAACGATCAAATCGATCAAATACCAGAATTCTCGGATCAGGCGGTTGCACCTCTTGACTGGAGAGGTGGCACCGCCTGGCAGAGCTCGACGACTGAGCTCAGGCGATTGCACCTCTCTGCCAGAGCTCGAATACTGAGCTTGATGGTTGCACCGCCTGGCAGAGCTCGAAGACTGAGCTCGGTGGTTGCACCGCCTGGCAAAGCTCGAAGTCTGAGCTCGGTGGTTGCATCACCTGGCAGAGCTCGAAACTGAGCTCAGGCTGATGCACCTCTCTGCTAGAGCTCGAAGACTGAGCTCGGTGGTTGCATCACCTGGCAGAGCTCGAGACTGAGCTCAGGCTGATGCACCTCTCTGCCAGAGCTCAAAGACTGAGCTCGGTGGTTGCACCGCCTGGCAGAGCTCGAAACTTGAGCTCTGGCGGTGCTACCTCTTGACAGAGGAGGTTGCACCGCCCAGTCTAGCTCGAAGACTGAGCTCTGGGCGGTTGCACCTCTTGGCTGGGGCGGTTGCACCGCCCAGCCTCGCAGCCCTAGCGGTTGCACCTCCTGGCTGGGGAGGTTGCACCGCCCAGCCTCGCAGCCCTGGCGGTTGCACCTCCTGGCCTAGGCGGTTGCACCTCCTGGCCTAGGCGGTTGCACCTCCTGGCCTAGGCGGTTGCACCGCCTGGTGCAATCAGGGTCCGAATGGTTCGCTCCATTCGGCCCAATTTGAATCTTTTCAGGGGCCCAATTGCCCCAAGATTAAGCTAATGGGATCACCTCCCATTTTCAAGCTTAATCATCGTGCTAACTACGATTAACTCTAAGACAACTTCTGCAGCTTTGCTCCGATGCGTCAATCGCTTCTTCCGGCGAGTTTCCGGCGAACTTCCGTCGATTATCCGATAAACCCTCGGTGATCCTTCTGCGGACATCCGGCATACTCCTGGACTTTGCGACGATCCACTTGGCGAGTTCCGACGAGCTTCGCTTGGCAAGCTTCTGGACTTCTCGGATCTGTTCTCGCTGAACGTCCGACGACCGTCCGAACTTCCGTCGAACTCTCGAACTCCCAACGTGATCATGATCTTGACTCCGGCGCAACACCTGCTGCTTGTCTTACTCTCATCGTAGTTAATCCTGCACACTTATCTCAACACATAGATTAGATAACAAATGACAATTGACTTCATCATCAAAATCCGAGATTCAACAATCTCCCCCTTTTTGATGATGACAATCAATTGATAAAGGAGTTGTCCTTAACTCCCCCTATCTATATGCCATAGTTGAGATAAGTCAACCTTGAATTCAAGACCAAAGAATTCAAGTGACGTATTGATAAGTTAGATCAGTTAAACTTATCAATGCTCCCATCATGATGCCCATCATGATGTATCTCTTCAAGAATGATGTCAAGGCATGACATACATCATCAAGTTTGTATGATAGTGTTTGTAACTATTCATCATGTAATCATATAAAGCTACGAAGGACTTTTTACATGATGCACACATTTGAGATTTTCTAGCAAGTTTGCATTTTCTTCACAATATAGAATATCAAATCAAGACATGATGCAAACTATAGCACATGTTCACATATCTCTTGGTGATGCAAGGATGGCATAACTATAACATTGTTTATAGCATCACTCAAGTATTTGCAACTATGACATAATCAAATCAAGACATGATGCAAACTATAGCACATGTTCACATATCTCTTGGTGATGCAAGGATGGCATAACTATAACATTGTTTATAGCATCACTCAAGTATTTGCAACTATGACATAGACATGATTATGGCAGTTCAGCTATGACATAGTGTTTATCAATTCATCTGTTTCTCCCCCTTTGTCATCAACAAAAAGCATGATAGCATTATCAAGCACATAAAGGAAGTCATGACACATATAATACTTTGAATATCTCTTTATTGTTTGTTGCTTGAAGGAGGAAAGTCATTTTTCAAAAAGTTTTCATAAGAGTGTACAGGAAAATCCCATTTTTAGCATACAAACCGAAAAATGAACTTCTTACATGCATTTGGTTAAAAATATTTGTCACATAATTTGCAACATGCGATGTCAAGGCATGTAATAGTAAAAACATCCGAAAAATAATAATTTTTTAAGTATTCGGACACATCAACATTCCTAATTCTCTTCTTATGTAATCAAATTGTTCTTCACATAGGGGTTTTGTGAAGATATCAGCTAGTTGATGTTTGGTATCAATAAACTCTATGGTTACATCATGATTAGTGACATGATCTCGTATAAAGTGATGTCTAATATCAATGTGTTTTGTTCTTGAGTGTTGTATAGGATTTTTAGTTAAGCATATTGCACTCGTGTTATCACATTTAATGGGAATATCTTTAAGATTCACTTTGTAATCTTCTAAAGTGTTTTTCATCCATACAACTTGTGCACAGCATGCACTTGCTGCAATGTATTCAGCTTCGGTTGTTGATAGAGCAACCGAGTTTTGTTTCTTAGATGACCAGGATACAAGGGCATGATAGCAATCATATTAGTAATAGCAACCATATCGATGTCATACTGCTGACTTATCAACTACATTGGTATGTTGCTTCATATTTTTCAAGGCATAGTCTTTTAAACCTTTTTAGTTTCAATGCAAAATCCGAGATAAACAACAAGAGATGTTTGCAAATATGCTTACACAAACAAAGATAACCATATCAGGGTAACATATGTACAGCATATCAGGTAACCATAAAAACAAAGTCCTTCATGAATAACATAAGGAGTTTACAACATGTCATATCAAAAACAGCAGATGTTCATACAAGCTCATTCATGGGGTGGAAGATTAAAGCGCCTAAGTAAAGAGTCAAATTGTCGATGGATTTGCTGCAGCTCGGTTAGGATTTGATCTTGTCGAAGTTCAAGCCGTTCTTGTCTTTGTTCAAATCAGTCCATCCGAATCCCGATATCTTCGATGGATGATGTGTGAGTTTGCTCAACCGGATGTGTTTCCTCAAAGGGACAGATCGGAGGAGATTGGGTACTCCTAAAGACTGGGGTTTCCGGCTCTGGTTCAGGTTCAGGTTCAGGCTGAGGGGGATCAGTTCTTCTAGGCATTCTAACCCAGTTACCGTTTCTATAGTGACATCTTAGTCGGTGAAGTAGATTTTTGTTTATTATGCTGAATCTATCTACTTTCATTACTTCTTCTTCTAGTGGTATTTGAATGTCGTAAGCTTTCATTATTCTAGTAATTATTCCACCATATGGGAGCATCATATCTTTCATAGATAATTCTAACATGTTTTGTTGGATCAGATAGCCAAGACAAATGTCACGTCCTTTCATGATTAGGTACATAATTCCTAATTCCAATTGACTCACTTCATCATGATGGTATTGTTTAGGAAGAATTATACTAGTCATGATATGATGAAGTATCTTAGTGTTAAAAGGCAGTAGATGTTCACAACTTTTAGGAACAGATTCTATGTTAGGATCGGCAAGGATTGTTCCTAAGGCTTCAACGTAGGATGTTTCAATGGTTTTTTCATCCCATAATCCTTTAAAGTAAAGTCCTATGCTTTTCATGGGAATACCTATCATATCACAAATGAATTTATCAGTGATTGAGATGTGTTGTCCTAAGAGATAGGTTGACATCCTTTCTTCATCATCTATTTGCATGTTGTTGTAAAACAATCTAACTAGTCTAAGATAGATGGGTTCGTTGATCTGCAAAATTGAAAGTAGATTTAGGTTTGCAAACCATTGGATAGTCTCTACATCTCTTAGTTCATTCAGATCTACGTATTTTCCCTTATTGATGCTTCTTAGTTCGAAGGAGAGAAATTTTTCAGCATGGTTTTTGGAATCAAAAAGAGTGAGATCAAACTCTTCTACTACTCTCCTCTTTCCCTTGTCCCTTGAGGATCTTCTAGATCCCATAACTACTGCTGTTTAGAGGGATGATGATGAGATAAAGTAAATGAAGAACAAAACAGAATTTAAGAGCTTCTTAGAGAGTACCTTTGTGAAATCTTCAAGAGAAGGAAGGATTCTTGATGTTTTGCTCCGAAATGGGAGGTATTTGGAAGGCTTAGAGGAGTGAAATGGGAATTGAGGAGACTTGGAAGAGTAGAGGAGGAAATGGGGGTGAGTTGGGGTCGGTTCCATAGCCGGCCCTAGTGTGGGTTTAAAGGGCAGAGCTGCTGGCGGTTGCACCTCTGGCTGGAGCGGTGCAACCTCTGGCAACCCGTGATAGCTGGAGGTGCCACCGCCAGCTGGAGAGGTGCCACCGCCTGCAACCAGTGAGCACCTAATATGATTTGATTAGGGAGCCTTTGCCTTGAGGAGAGTTTCAGAGCAATTAATGTTTGTTACATGATTTCGTATGAGTTTTTATTTAAGGAAGAAGCTCTTGTACGATCAAGATAGATCTTTTAACGTGCATACGTATGTTTGTTTGGTATCCCTTTTAAGATCATGACATATTTAGTTTCTACAAGAATTAATTCGTAGATGAACGGGTTTTGAAGATCAGGGGGGTATGTGAATTTGGATATCATACGTTTCTAATAAGGTTGTATCGTATTTGTGATTTCACAACTTCCACTTGTTACTTAAGCGTTGCGAGTTCCTTTTTGATTCTTGGTTTATGACCATTGAGAGTCAAGGAGCAGAATATTATTTCTTGCTCCGGCCTAGACTTTTAATGTTTTTATAGGAAGGGATGATCTTTAGGAACCCATTTGCTTTTGGGTGCCTCATAAATAGATCTACATTTTCTATCATGTTGCATAGAGTTTATGATGGTTCCTTTAGGAACCCAAATTAATTTGTTTGGACTTATTTTCTTGAATGGACAACAATGTGTCTTGTGTCCAGATTTGCAACAAAAGTTGCACTTGGTTTGGTGTTGAACATGTAAGATGGGGCCTTTTACAAAGGTAGTTGGATTTTGGTGAGGACTCCTCACAAATCCAATCCCACTTCTTTTGGGAGCATGACCCTTGTTTGTAAGGATCATGTTTAATGACTTGCTACCAACCTCGAATTTCTTCAAGGTGTCCTTAAGTAGCAAGTTTTCTTTTTGACAGATTTCTAGATCATGACATTTTATACATGAATTTAAACTATCATGATATTCGATTTTTAACTTATTAAAGTCACAAGTAAGACTATCATGTACCTTTTTTAGCAATTTGTATTTTCTATTTATAACTTTGCATTCATCAAATAAATCATGGAAGGCATTTAATAATTCATCGAAAGATAAATCAGCATCTAATAAATCCGTTACCTCCTCTCCGATGGCCATTAAGGCGTAATGAGCAACTTGCTCGGTGTTGGACTCCTCTTCTTCAGATGCGCTCGAGTCATCCCATGTTGCTTGAAGAGCCTTCTTCTTTGATGTTCTTCTTTTGACTTGGGGACAATCATTCTTGTAGTGTCCCGGCTTTTTACATTCGTAGCAGATCACTTGGTCCTTCTTGGGTTCAAGTTTATTTTTCACATCGTTTTTAAACTTGTTTCTTTTGAAGAATTTCTTAAACTTTCTTGTCAAAAGTGCCAAGTCATCATCACAGTCCTCATCACTTGAGTTTTCTCTCAAGTGGCATTCAGAAGTTTTAAGTGCCATATCCTTCCTGTTCTTTGGAAGGATGTCTTCTTGCTCTTCATGAGCTTTGCAAGTCATTTCGTAGGTCATTAATGACCCGATTAGTTCTTCAAGAGGGAAGTTGCGCAGATCTTTTGCCTCTTGAATGGCAGTGACTTTAGGATCCCAACTTTTAGGAAGGGATCTTAGTATTTTATTTACGAGTTCAAAATCCGAAAAACTTTTTCCGAGTCCTTTTAGACCGTTGACGACATCCGTGAAACGGGTAAACATGTCGCCAATGGTTTCACTCGGTTTCATTCGGAAAAGTTCAAAAGAATGCAGCAACAGATTGATTTTTGACTCTTTCACTCTACTTGTGCCCTCGTGGGTCACTTCAAGTGTGTGCCAAATATCAAATGTAGTTTCGCAAGTTGAAACACGATTAAACTCGTTTTTATCAAGTGCGCAAAATAAGGCATTCATAGCCTTTGCATTAAGAGCGAAAGCCTTCTTTTCCAACTCATTCCAATCGATCATTGGAAGAGAAGACTTTGAAAATCCGTTTTCAACAAGGTTCCACAGTTCAAAATCCATAGAAATAAGAAAGATCCTCATTCGGGTCTTCCAGTAGGTGTAGTCCGTTCCACTGAACATGGGTGGACGTGTAATAGAATGCCCCTCTTGGTTTCCGGCGTATGCCATCTCTCTTGGGTTTTAATCCTTTAGAGAGTTAACCTTACTCTGATACCAATTGTTAGGATCGAGAGCACTAAGAGGGGGGGGGGGGGTGAATTAGTGCAGCGGAAATCTTACAGCAATTTAAAAGCTAAAGCTGCGTTCGTCCGATAAAAAGTGATTTCGATATAAAAGCAGAATCACAGTGCAGTTTGCGTCTAAGCGCAGTTTTGCGTCTAAGCGCAGTTTGCGTCTAAACACAGTTTGCGTCTAAGCGCAGTTTGCGTCTAAGCATAGTTTGCGTCTAAGCGCAGTTTGCGTCTAAACGCAGTTTTACGTCTAAACGCAGTTTTACGTTCAAACGCAGTTTTACGTCAAAACGTAGTTTTACGTCTAAACGCAGTTTTGCGTCTAAACGCAGTTTTACGTCTAAACGCAGTTTTACGTCTAAACGCAGTTTTGCATCTAAACGCAGTTTTACGTCTAAACGTAATTTTACGTCTAAATGTAGTTTTGCATCTAAAAGCAGTTTTGAACCTTGAAAAGCGTTTTACGTAGAAAGCAATTTGCAGTTATAAATGGAATCCGAATGTAAGCGTAAACTGCAGTGTGAAGATCGTACGAAAACACGATTTACGTTTGAATGCAGATTCTAAAAGATCAGAGCTTAGAAACTCGTTCGTAAAGGCGCAGAGGGCAGTAGCAATGTAGGAGGTTTGCAGTAATGATAAAGTGCTCAAGGTAAAAGCAAACCAGAGATTTAGAGTGGTTCGGTCAGTCTTGACCTACTCCACTTTTGGCTTCCTCCTCCGACGAGGTCACCGACGTCAACTAGCTGCCTTCCTTCAATGGGCGAAGGCTAACTGCCCTTTTACAGTTTCTCTCCTTTTGACAGGCTCAGGAGACAACCTTTACAGATCATTTCTCTCCTCTTTTTACAACTCAAGACTTGAAGAACAGAAGGAGGAGAACTTTAGGACTTTACACAAATTTGAGCTCTTAGAATCACTGAAAAGATCAAGAATTCGGTGTGGATCTGTATCTTTTCATTGCTGAATGGGTGGGGTATTTATAGGCCCCAACCCAGTTCAAATTTGGAGCTCAAAACGATCAAATCGATCAAATCCCAGAATTCTGGGATCAGGCGGTTGCACCTCTTGACTGGAGAGGTGGCACCGCCTGGCAGAGCTCGACGACTGAGCTCAGGCGATTGCACCTCTCTGCCAGAGCTCGAAGACTGAGTTTGATGGTTGCACCGCCTGGCAGAGCTCGAAGACTGAGCTCGGTGGTTGCACCGCCTGGCAGAGCTCGAAGTCTGAGCTCGGTGGTTGCATCACCTGGCAGAGCTCGAAACTGAGCTCAGGCTGATGCACCTCTCTGCCAGAGCTCGAAGACTGAGCTCGGTGGTTGCATCACCTGGCAGAGCTCGAGACTGAGCTCAGGCTGATGCACCTCTCTGCCAGAGCTCGAAGACTGAGCTCGGTGGTTGCACCGCCTGGCAGAGCTCGAAACTTGAGCTCTGGCGGTGCTACCTCTTGACAGAGGAGGTTGCACCGCCCAGTCTAGCTCGAAGACTGAGCTCTGGGCGGTTGCACCTCTTGGCTGGGGTGGTTGCACCGCCCAGCCTCGCAGCCCTGGCGGTTGCACCTCCTGGCTGGGGCGGTTGCACCGCCCAGCCTCGCAGCCCTGGCGGTTGCACCTCCTGGCCTAGGCGGTTGCACCGCCTGGTGCAATCAGGGTCCGAATGGTTCGCTCCATTCGGCCCAATTTGAATCTTTTCAGGGGCCCAATTGCCCCAAGATTAAGCTAATGGGATCACCTCCCATTTTCAAGCTTAATCATCGTGCTAACTACGATTAACTCTAAGACAACTTCTGCAGCTTTGCTCCGATGCGTCAATCGCTTCTTCCGGCGAGTTTCCGGCGAACTTCTGTCGATCATCCGATAAACCCTCGGTGATCCTTCTGCGGACATCCGGCATACTCCTGGACTTTGCGACGATCCACTTGGCGAGTTCCGACGAGCTTCGCTTGGCAAGCTTCTGGACTTCTCGGATCTGTTCTCGCTGAACCTCCGACGACCGTCCGAACTTCCGTCGAACTCTCGAACTCCCAACGTGATCATGATCTTGACTCCGGCGCAACACCTGCTGCTTGTCTTACTCTCATCATAGTTAATCCTGCACACTTATCTCAACACATAGATTAGATAACAAATGACAATTGACTTCATCATCAAAATCCGAGATTCAACAATTGTCACGACCTTAGCTGGTTTTGCCTAAGGCGTGCGGCACCCTCGCGCGTCCGTCCGCAAAGGTCAGCCTCCCCGAAGCCTCCCATTGTCCCTTAGGACCAACAAAAGAGAGAACGGGTTAAAGAGAACGCCTCAATCGGGATCCACAGGCAAACATGTCCGAAATACACTTCATAGACAATGCAAATTACAAACAGACTTTACAAGCTCTGAATAGTTGCACAACAAAGGGTAAAATGGTCCATTACAGACCGAAAAGCTCTCGCTCGTGTCCACTTGACACAACCTTTATTTACAAGCCTAAAAAGGCCACCAACCCAACTAACATGGGACTATTTAGCCTTCGGCCGCCCCTCTATCTGCTGTACAAGGCATGAACATGCCAAAAGACAACGGACAGACATAAGCATTACATCCAACATCTTGTTTAGAAGTTTGTCCGTTACAGTTCGTCGGAAGTTCTGTGGGAATTGACCAAAAAGTACAAGAGCTTGCCAAAGAAGCCCATTGGAACTCGCCAAGAAGATCTTCATGAAGTCCAGGAGCTTATCGGGAGTCTGCTAGAACATTGCCAAGAGATCGTCGAAAGTTCATCGAAAGATCGTCGGAAGCTCGTCGGAAGAAACCTAGACTGACAAACTTGTTTAGCTCAGTAAATGTCTTAAATTTCATAGTTAGCACATAATTAGGATAGAAATTGGGCCAACCCAATTAAGGGCTAGTTGGGCCCATGTATGGACTGTGTTGGGCTAAGTGAAACGTCCAAATAGTGACCCAACAAGTGGCACCATCATGGCATAATCTCCGAAACTATGTCAGACGGTGGTACCTCCTAGTGTCAATGTCAGAAGATGGTACCATAAGTTTGGGCGGTGGTACCACCCAGACAGTCTCCCAAGCTATGGTACTGCCTAGACATAGTCTCCCAAGCAGTGTTACCGCCAGACTAGGTGGTGGTACCACCTAGTTTCAGTGCTACAGGTAGTGGTATCGCCCAGCATAGGTGGTGGTATTGCTAGGACCCGGGAGACCCGGGATGAGACATTTTTAGGCTCCAAATTTGAATCAAATTGAAGCCTATAAATACCCCTCTCATCCTAGGTTAAAAAATTTATGAATTGAGAGTGAAAAAGAAAAGAAAATGCTACTATAATCTTGTGTGAACTCCTCTCAAAGATCTAAGTGTTAATATAGTTTGAGAGAGGAGCAAGTGGGGGTGTCAAGGTTCTCTCCTAAGCTTGCAAAAGGATAATAGAGTTGTAAGAAGGAGGTTAATCATCACCTATTAAAGGAAAATCATTAGTGGATGCTGGTGGCCTCAACGGAAGAGGAATCGGTGGAATGGATGTTGGTCACGACAACCAAAACACTATAACTCAGTTTGCATTTACTTCTTGCAATTTACATTTACTGCAAACTACCATTCTTTACTTGCTTTACATCCACTACACTCTTCTGTATGCTTTCAAGTTAACATCTTCCGAAATGGGTTTAATCGCAACGAGATTTTGAACCGACGTAATTTTTACCACTGCACTAACTCACCCCCCTCTTAGTGCTGACTCATTCCTAACAGGTTACACCCTATGGTGAGAGCTCGGCAAGGGGAAAAGAGGTGGTCGGATCGTCTGGTGGCGACCCCTCGGGGAAATCATCAACATGCCCGAAGTCAATACGGGACTTGTGTCGCGCCCAACCTCGCGCCACAGGCGAGCAGTTTCAGGCCCTGAGCATGGTCGACCTTCCAATGGGGGAGCCGGGGACTCCCTATGCCTCGAGATGGGTGACCCTCAAGGTCGACGGTCGGATCTGGGCTGACAGATCGACCGCTCAAGAGTTTAGTAGGGGGGCGCTCCATCTGGTGCTTGCGAAGGAGCTCTACTGTTCCCCCTCCGTGGTGCTGATGGACTGGGCAGCCAAATCCCTCATCTGGGTAAGTAGAGGTGTTCCTCTCCCATTCGTTTTTCCCTTCTACTCAAGGATTCTAATGCCAATCTTCATGTAGGGCCAACATTACACTATGGCACTGATCGACCACGTATATGATGTCGGCAGGGTGATCGAGCATCTGTCGAACACCAATTCTGACCTTCATCAAGAGGTCGAGGAGCTAAAGAGCAAGCCTAGCCTGGAAGCTGTGGCTGTGGCCAAACAACGTGCCTCGGACTTGGAGGAAGATGTGAACCGTTTAAGGGCCGAGTTGAAGGAGAGTTGGGCCCGCGTTCGAACGCTCAATGATGAACTGCTGATCCTTTCTCGGGACATTGAATCTGCCAGGTCCGTTTCTTGGGCCAATGAGGAGACTCTGAAGGAGGAACGCCTATGACTGCCCAGGGGAATCAAAGAAGTGATCACCGAGTATAAGAAATCTTCTGGGTTTGAGCTTGGTTTATAAAGGTTGGGGCGAGTGACATACGAGTTCGGATATCGAGTTGCCTTTGCTCACTTCCGTGTGAAGTACCCAGACTTGGAACCAGAGCCAAACCCATTCACTGACCTACTGGAGGATCAAGGTGTCGATATGCCGGCAGACGTCCCCTTCGACGATAGCCCTGAGACCCCCTTGAACCGAGAGGTGTAATTTTTCTTTGTCTTGGTCGGGTCAAATTTTAGGGTTGTATTGCCCCAACCGCAATGTGTACACTCTCTTTGATTAATGAAAATTGGCTTTTCAGAATCTTGACTCTTTACTTTCATGGGTAAAACCTTTTCAAGTTTGATGCATTCTAAGTCCACGGCAGGGGACTCCCCCCCATGGTCTTGAGGCAGTAAGCTCCTTCTCGGACCACAACATAGACCTAGTAGGGGCCTTCCCAGTTCAACGTGAGCTTTCCTCTTGCTCGGGTTGGGTCACTCACTTCAGTCTTTCGAAGGATGAGGTCTCTGGCCTTGATCGGTCATGGGCAGACCCTGCGGTTGTAAAGTCGGGCTGTGGCTTTTTTATATGCCAGGTTGCGTAGGTGCGCCTCGGCCCTTCTCTCTTCGCGAAGGTCTAGGTTAGCCCTGAGGTCCTCCTCGGAGTTGTTTTGCTTGAAGGTGATGATGCATAAGGTCGGGAATACCATCTTGGGCAGAAGGATCGCTTCAATTCCAAATGCCAAGCTGAATGGGGATTCCTCCAAGACGGACTTTGGGGTCATTCGTAGTGTCCACAGGACACTAGGGAGTTCATCCACCCAGGCCCTGAGCACGCCTGTGACCCTCTTCTTGAGGCCTTCCAGGATTGTCCAATTCATCACTTTGGCCTGGCCATTGGTTTGGGGTGTGCGACCAAGCTGAACTTTAATTGTATTCCATACAACTAGTAATAGGCCTTGAACTTAGCGTTGTTGAACTGGGTTCCATTGTTGGTGATGATAGCCTTTGGGATTCCGAACTGGGTGATGATGTTTCTCTATGTGAAGCCCTAAACATATCTCTATGACATTGATTTGTTTCTCAATGGGACCCCTAGGATGCGAAGATGGTTCTCTTGGTTCCTTGAGGTAGCACCTGAGGTGACCTCTCTGGATCAACTCTTCAATCTGATTTCGAAGGTCATGGCAGTCTTCCGTGTCATGCCCGTATTCCTAATGGAACTTGTAATATTTAGATCAATCCTTGTGAGTAGTCTTCAAGGGATTGGGTTGTCGCAAGAGGCCTTTCTCCCTAATCTAGAGAAAGATCTTAGTACGAGAAGTTGTTCAGAGGCAGAGGCAGGGGCCTTAGGAGTAGCTACTCGGGTCAATCGAGCCTCTTGCGGTGTCAGGTCGGTTGGGGGAGCTACTAACTGCACCATCTGTGGGATGAGCTAGACGATCATTTGCATCATTCCTGCCAAGGTCTGTACTTGCCTAGCTAGACTGAGGAATGCCTCGGGCGAAATGACCGAGGGTCCAGCAGCGTATCCGGGGGGAGAGAGTCCTGGATCATTGAACAAATGCTAGTAGCAATCCCACGTCGGAGCCGGAATGCCCCCATCCCTGAGGATGGGGAGGGGCTAATCACCGAGTCCAAAAGGGGGGTGGTCAGCTAGTAATTCTCCCTCGGGGGGAACCCCTGTGGGGTGCTCCTATGACATCAGCCCTCCTTCTAGCGTTAAAAATGTTAGTGAACTAATACGCCGTGATCGATGAGTCAGCACGGCTTGGTCCACGGATCGATGTCGGGAGTTCTTGATCGAGAAGGAGGAAGTGCTGAAGCCAACTATGTTAGGATGTCGGAATGCTAACATTGCTTGTGGGAGGTATCTCTCAATGAGACCGAGCTAACGCCGTCTATGGGGAGGGGTCTCTTGGTTGGGACCCTAATACCGTCGGTGGGAAGACTTCTCTTAGTTAGGACGCTGACACCGTCTTCTAGAGGTGGCCGAGCTCCTGCACAAAAGGCCCTCGTCGGGAGGTTCCCGACTTTGGCTCCTCGAAGATTAAGTTAGTAGTTGTCTTTTTCTCTTTTTTCCGTCCCTTGGCTAGATGCTGGTCACGGACTTTTATACTACTGCGTGAGGATCGGTCGTACACGGATTTAACATAATGGCCGATCCTCGAGTGGCGAGATAGTACCTACGTGCGGCCATTGCCCGGAACGCACAGAACGGTATCATACGTTGCCATCCCAAGCTCTTCGAGATGGGACTTATCGAGGGGCACCTCTGGTACGGACCTTGGCTCGACGCGAGAGATACCCCCTCATGCTGAATTAGTAGGGGTGTGATATGACACGGGTTATAATATGGTTAGCGTCCAAAATATGTCTTATCACACGATAAAAAAGAAAAATATGGTGAATGGTCACGTAGAACAAGAACTGACAGCAACTTCAAACTTATTTGCAGGACAGAGATTAATGTGTGCTTTTTAGAGGTCCGGAATTGTGCTGTATTAATTAAAGGACAATTTGTAAACTCACTTGTCTAAATAATATTAAAATAGCGGCAGAAACTGTACTTTAGCAGTAAACAAGATAGCAAAATCTATCAATCAACATACCGTTCTAACAGTTTTGGATATTTCCATGAATAGGTGAGAGGATAAGAAACTAAATTAAACTGACAAATAAATTCATTTTGTTGAACTGGAGCACACAATCTATAGCCATAATCTAACAGTGGTTTCTCGACATCTATCATTTGTTAGGAAAAACAGATCAAATATATACATAGATACAGACAATTAATTATCAGAATTTTCACCCCCACTAATATATTAGGAGAACTATCTTGAGTATAAACAATTAAATCACAATCAAGCATATAAGAATACTAATAATTTTTTACATTAAAAATTCCTTCTATATGAAGGATAAAAACTACTAGACTTCTCTTGGTCCAAATCAAAATCTTCATTCTGAAAACATTGTTCACAGTAACAAAGATCTACAAACGAATTTGTTTCACAACAAATTTAACACCCACAACTTAAATACCCATATAGAAATCAAGAGGGTAATTACTGTTAAATATCAGAAAATATTTATCACATTCAAACATTATCTCTACCATTCAAATTAAAGAAATACTGGTCTAAAACATGTTTACCAAATTTCAGCCAAATTGAACTACAACTGACGGTCTAAATGTCGAATGAGATGAAACTGTTCAAAGCAGAAAACTAACATCATAGTCTTCATTGAAGTAATAAAAGAGATACTTAAAAAAACCTCCAAATCTAATCTTCACCATTTAGAATGCACAACTGGAAGCCTTATACCTGTTGATAAAATTTCAACCAAATCCAATGGTTGAATATTGCCCAACAAGAAGTCAAAGTAAGTTGATCGATGACAGAACAATCAGTGAATAGCTACTATTCAAGAAGCCAAAACTATGTGAAGAAGACCTCCAAACTAGACCTCCACCGTTAACTAAGCCTAGAATATCTCCACCAAAAAATCAGCACGATTCGACAAAAATTTCACTGTCCAATCTTCGAAGAAGAATAGCTGGATGAATTTTAATAAAACCCAAAAACTTTTCTTTCTGTAGTGGCTATTGTCGTATGACGGGTGTCTCAAAAGACAACTCTAATGGGTTTAAATACATGGGCCAAAATACTTATTATTAAGCTTTTTCCACGTTTCAGTGACCTAACCCAACATCATTTACCCCCTTCTCTCTCTATCTTCCAAGTTTCTGAATCAGCAAGCAATCCAAGATTACAAAGAGCATTACAAGTGTTAGTGAACTGATGCATCGTGGCCAATGAGTCAGCATGGTTTGGTCCACAGATCAATGTCAGGAGTTCTCGATCGAGAAGAAGGAAGTGCTGAAGCTGACTATATTAGGATGTTGGGATCCTGATGCTGCCTATGGGAGGAATCTCTCGGTCGGGACTGAGCTAACGTCGTCTGTGGGGAGGGGGTCTCTTGGTCGGGATGCTGATACCGTCGGTCGGAAGTGTTGAATATCGGATTTTGATGATAAAACAAATTGATAGTATTTATGATTTAATCTACGTTTTAAGTGACGTAGGATGCCTTGATCAGGGTGAGACAATTAAAGTAGAAAGAATCATGTTGGGCCAGAGAAAAACATATCAGAAGATTGGACGTCGAGCCGAAAGATCGGTTGACATTTCGACAGAAGGCTTCGGGCCATGAGTTCAGGCATCAGGCCAAGAAGAGCGAAAATTGCACCAAGTAAATCAGAGTTACAGAGGTCAACTGGCCGATTGGGCAATAGGCAGCAAGAGAGGACGATGCATCGAAGATTCAGACGAAGTACCGATAAACCAATGACATGCCGGACAATACTTGATTTACTTTGTAATAATTGTCTAGATCAAAGTAGGTTTTATGTATGCAAGATTAACTTTGATAACAAGGCATAAAGCAAAATGAAGTCCCGGAGTCAAGAACACAATTTTGTTGGGAGTTCGAGAGTTCGTCGGAAGTCCGAACGTTCATCGAAAGTTCTACCGGAATTGACCGAGAAGTCTAGGAGCTTGCTAAAGAAGCTCATTAGAACTCACCAAGAAGATCATCGTGAAGTCTAGGAGTTTGCTAGGAGTCCACTGGAACATTGCTGAGAGCTCGTCGGAAGTTTGCCAGAAGATCGTCGGAAGCTCGCCGGAAGAAACTTAGACTTACGGACTTGTTTAGCTTAGTAAATGTCTTAAATTTTGTATTTAGCACATAATTGGGATTGGAATTGATCCAACCCAATTAGGGGCAAGTTGGGCCCATGTATGGATTGTGTTGGGCCCAATGAAAGGCCCAAATAGTGACCCAATAGGTGGAACCATCGTGGCACAGTCTCCGAGACTAGGTGGTACCGCTAGTTTGGGCAGTGGTATCACCTAATGGTAGTGTTAGGTAGTGGTACCACCCACACACAGTCTCCAAGGAGATGGTACTGCCAAACTAGGTGGTGCTACCGCCCAGTGTCAGTGCTGTAGGCGGTGGTACTGCTAGGACTCGGGAAACCCCGGATGAGACATTTGTAAGCTCCAAGTTTGAAACAACTTGAGGCCTATAAATACCCCTTTCATCCCTAGTTAACATACATAAGAATTTAGAGTGAAAAAGAAAGAAACATTGTTGTAATCTTGTGTGAATTCTTGTCAAAAATCTAAGTATTAGAATAGTTTGAGAGAGGAGTAAGTGGGGGTGTAAGGGTTATCTCCTAAATCTGATAAAAGGAGAAAGAGCTGTAAAAGGTGGTTGATCTTCGCCTATTGAAGGAAGACCGATAGTAGATATCGGTGGCCTCGACGGAAGAGGAATCGACGGAGTGGATGTAGGTCACGACAACCGAACCACTATAAATTCGGTTTGCATTTCTATTTGTGTAATTTACCTTTATTACAAACTTACTTGCTTTACATCCACTATGCTCTTCCGTACGCTTTCAATTTTAAGTAGCTTTCCGAAATCGGCTTTAATCAAACAAGAGATTTCGAACCGATGTAATTTTTACTATTGCACTAATTCACCCCCCCTCCCCCACCCACCCCTCTTAGTGACGACTCATTCCTAACTGTTAGGATTAAGAGCACTAAGAGGCGGGGGGGGGGTTGAATTAGTACAGCGAAAAACTTTCGACAATTAAAACTGTGTTCGTACGATGAAATCGTTTCCAACATAAAACCATTTTCGAAAACTTAACTTGAAAGCGAGTTCGCAAAGGAGTGCAGCAAAAGTAATAAGGAAGTAAAGCACATATGGAGGTTTGCAATAAGGTAAGCAGTAAGAAGAAATGCAAACTAGAGAGCACCACAATTTTAGAGTGGTTCGGTCAATCTTGACCTACATCCATTTTTGGCTTCCTCCTCCAACGAGGTCACCGACTTCCACTAGAGGCCTTCCTTCAATAGGCTAAGGCCAACTACCCTTTTATAGTTTTACTCTTGATGGGCTTAGGAGACAACCCTTACAAACTTTCTCTCCTCTCTTGAAAGATCAAAACTTGGAAGAAAAGAGGGAGGAGAACTTCTAGCCTTTACAACACTTTTGAGCTCTAAAAATCACAGAGTAAGATTGGATTTTTGGTGCCTTTTGGTTGCCCTCTCATGCAGGAAAGGGTGGGGTATATATAGGCCCAAAACTGGTTTGAATTTGGAGCTAAAAAATGACACCTCCCGGATTTCTGGGGTCCTGGAGGTACTACCTCCTGATTGGGTGGTACAACCGCTTAACAGAGCTCGAAGACCGAGCTCTGGCAGTGCCACCGCCTGACTGGGGAGGTTGCACCACCCAGTCTCGCTCGGAGACTAAGCCCAGGCGGTGCCACTACCTGACTAGGGTGGTTGCACTGCCCAGTCTCGCTCGGAGACTGAGCCTAGGCGGTGCCACCGCCTGACCTGGCCCGTTGCACCGTCCAGCTTTCCTGGGAGACCATCTTTTGGGCGGTGCCACCGCCTAGCAGGAATTCTAGTCCGAATGGGTTGATCCATTCGGCCCAATTTGGGTCTATCAAGGGTCCAATTGCCCCCATATTAAGTTAATGGGATCACCTCCCATTCTTAACTTAATCTACATGCTAACTACGATATTTCGTAAGACATTTACTACAACTTACTCTGGTGCGTCAATCGCTTCTTTCAGCGAACATCCGAGGAACCTTTGGCGATGCTCTGGCAGACCTCTAGCAAACTCCTGGACTTGCGACCATCCACTTAGCGAGTTCCGATAAGCTTCTTTGGCAAGCTCCTAGACTTCTCGGATTTGTTCCCGCAGAACCTCCGACGACCATCCGGACTTCCATCGAACTCTCGAACTCCCAACGTGATCATGGTCTTGACTCTAGCGCAACTCCTACTATATGTCTTATTTGCATCGTAGTTAATCCTGTACACTTAAAACAAAACTTCGATTGAGACAATTAATCCTAATTAATTAACCAAGTTGTCTGGCATGTCATTCGTCCCTCGACGCTTCGTCCGATTATTCGGCGCATCGTCTTCTCCTGTGGCCTATTGCCCAATCGGCCAGTTGACTCCGTAACTCCGATATCCTTGGCACAATACCTGCTCTTCTTGGCCCGATGCCTCAGTCCACAGCTTGAAGCCTTCTGTCAATATATCGACCGATCCACCGGCCAAACGTCCAATCTTCTGACATGTTCCTCCGGCACAACATGATTTTTCTTGCTTTAATTGTCTCATCCTGATCGAAGCATCCTGCGTCACTCAAAATGCAGATTAAATCATAAACATATATCAAGTGGTTTCATCATCAAAATACGAGATTCAATAATCTCCCCCTTTTTTATGATGACAACCACTTGATGACGGAGTTAACCTTAACTCCCGGAGTTTAAACAAACTCCCCCTATCAATATGGCTTATTGATAGAAACTCTTGGATTCAAAAATCCAAGCCACATATCATCATAAACTTATGCATAACATGTCATGTCATCAACATACTTCTCCCCCTTTGTCATCAACAAAAAGGAGAAGTACAACTATTCTTGTGTTTGTGATATAAGTTCAACTCATTGCAAGAAAAACATAATATCAGGTTTTGTCATAATGTAGTTTTAAAGCTAGAAAATTTAGCAAGTGTTACATCATGGTTAGAACATTCAAGCTATCAAGTTTTAGATATGCAAGTTTTACAGCATACAAGATTGCACTTTTGGTAATGTTCAAGATAGCAAGTTCTATATCATGCAAGCTAGCAATGTTACAACATTTTAGAATATACAAGCTAGCAATTTAGAGATGTTCAAGAAAGCAACTCTTGCTTCTGGAAATATGCAAGTTTTACAATATAAAAGCTAGCAAATTCAAAGATATGCAAGTTGGCATATTTGCTTTTCTTGAGATAGGCACGATAGCACATTTTTGCATTTTCTTGAGATTTCAAGCTAGCAATTCTCGGTGATGTTCAAGATAGCAATTTCTTCTCTTTTGAGAAGTGCAATTTTTGTTTTCTTCTTGAATTGTGTAAGCTAGCTATCTCCCCCTTAGTCATTGTCAAAAAGAAGGGAAGACCCTGTTAGAACCATTGCAGATTCTAAACTTGGGGTTGATCTCTTTAGGGGATCGACCTCCTTTGAACTCTATAGGGGTTCCTCCCTCCAAGTTGCTACTCAAAGGCTACAGAAAAGATTCATCTATTGCTTATGGAAAGAGGAGGAATACATGACTATTTATAGGGCTTCTAAACCCTAACTCCTAATATGACTCCTACTCAAGACTCATACTTCTAACCAACTCCTAATATGACTCATACTCAAGACTCCTATTCCTTTACAACTCCTTATTCTTCTCTAAGAAACAACCTCCTAACCCTAGCCGGCCTCTTCACCTCTTTAATAGGGGTCGGCTTAGGTAGGTTTTACATGAATGTCCCTCTCAATTAGGACTCTTCAAGCTAGAGTCCTAACAGACTCGTCCTCTTCAAATCAGCCTTGTCCTTGAGGCTGATGATTCATGAATTATGGGAATTTGATCTTCAAGTCGTCATAGTTCTCCCAAGTGGCATCTTCTATTGATAGGTTCGCCCACTGTATTAGCACTTCATTAGTGGGTTGTCGTCGTTGAGTCATGATCCATCGATCAATAATGGCACTTGGCTGGGTCTGGAGTTCTCCTTGGGTAGTTTTATTTGGTGGGTTGCTTTAGACTGTCTCCAAGCACTTATTTACAACTTTCGTCTGGCTATCGGTTTGTGGGTGATATGTCGTACTCCTTTTCAATTTAATACCCTGCATATGGAATAACTTTGTCCAAAATCTGCTTGTGAAGATGCAAGTAGAATTTGTCACAAGCATAATGCATCCCTTATAGTATAATTCTTTTGAGTCCCAATTATAATGAGCCATAGAGCTTGGTGCTTCCTCCAATTTTTTTATGATCTTACTGGTCTCCGAATCTTCTTGTAATTCCATCTTAATGTTGAATCTTGGATTTTGATGATGAAACTAATTGATTGTGTTTGGATGTTTAACTGCATTTTGAGTGATGTAGGTCTACTCGATCAGGATTAGACAGTTGACGTAGGAGGAATTGACGTTGCGCCAGAGGAGATCACGTCAGGATATTGGACGGTAGAAGGCTTCGGACGTCGGGCATCGGGCCAAGGAGAGCGAAATTGCGCCAAGGATATCGGTGTTGTGGAGGTCAACCACCGATTGGGCAACAAGCAGCAAGAGAGGACGATGCACTGAAGAATTGGATGAAGCGCCAACCAATGACGTGCTGGGCAACATAATGTTAATTCGTATTGTAATAATTGTCTAGATCGGAGTAGAGTTTTGGCTTGTATGTGCAGGATTATCTACGATAACGATGAAGACATAAAGCGAAACAAAGTGCCGAAGTCAAGCGTGAAGGATTCATTGGGAGTTCGAGAGTTCGACAAAAGTCCGAGGGTTCATCGGGAATGCTGTCGGAACTAGCTGAGAATGAGTAGGGAGCTTGCCGAAGGGTTTTTTGGAAGCTCGTTGGAAGATACGTCGGAAGTTTGCGGAGCTCACCGAGAAAGATCGTAGCTTATCGAAGAAGCTCGTCGGAACTCGCCAAGATCAAATCATGAAGTCTAGGAGCTTGCCGGGAGTCCGCAGAATGGTTTCCGAGAGTATATCGGAAGACCGTCGGAAGTTCGCCGGAAGCTCGCCGGAAGAATTCTTGACTTGTGAACTTTGTAATAGCTTAGGAAACGTCTTTAAATTCATAGTTAGCAAGTTAATTAGGGTTAGGATTAGGTGTTAATCCTATAACCCAAGTAGGGGCTAATTGGGCCCGAGTTCGGACTGGTTTAGGCCAAGTTTGGAGCCCAACCAGTGAGCTGAAATAGTGTAGGCGGTGGCACCACCCAGAACCCAAGAACCGAGTGGTGGCACCGCTAGACTAAGCGGTGGCACCGCCTAGCACCCGAGTGGTCCGGCGGTGGCACCGCCAAACTGAGTAGTGGCACCGCCAGTAAACGGTCAATATGATATTAACAGGCGGTGGCACCGCCAGCCTCGGAAACCCAAGATAATTTAAAATTTGGAGCCCAAATTTGAATTCTCTTGGGGCCTATAAATACGCCTTAATTCTCAGTAGAGAATACAACCTTTGGGAAGTTAGAAATTGAGAAAAGCTTTAGCAAAAGTCTTGTTTTCAATAGCTTAAGTGTTCACCTCCCTCTCTCTTTGAAAAATTTGTAAGAGTGTGAACCACTTGTAAAAAGGTTGTAAGAGGGGTATTTGTCCTTCCCCTTCAAAGTGATTTGCTAGTGGAAGTTGGGAGCCTCATTAAAGAAGGCTTCGCAAGTGGATGTAGGTCATTTTGACCGAACCACTTTAAATTGATGTGTTCCTTGAATGTGTGAGTATTTACTTTTCTGAAACTATTATTTACATTGCAGCAAGCTTTCGGTTTTCATCTTCTCACTTTACTTGAGCTACTTTCTCCAAGTCATTGACGAATTAAAATCTTTACGCATTTATGAAATCGTTTTCAAATCTATACGTTTTAATCCGCTGCACTAATTCACCCCCTCCTCTTAGTGCCGCTCCGATCCTACCACTTAATATTCTCAAGGAAGTCACTAGTCAAAAGTGAAATGACCAAAAATTCAGCTTGCTTAGGTAGCCGTAAAAGCGTATCTGCAACAACATTCTCTTTCCCCTTTTTGTAAGTTATTTCATAATCATATCCAAGAACCTTTGTTACCCATTTTTGTTGCTCGAGGGAAGATATCTTATGCTCCAAGAGATATTTTTGGCTTTTATGGTCGGTATTGATTTGAAAGCATCGCCTGATCAAGTATGATCTCCACCTCATTGCTACATGCACAATGGCGAGCATCTCCTTATCATATGTTAACATGTTTTGATAGGGGGGAGATAATGCCTTGCTAATGTATTTGAGTGGTTGATCATCTTGCATGAGAACGTCTCCCATTCTATCTCCAGATGCATTGGCCTTAATGATGAAGGGTCGGTTGAAATCTGGTAGCGCTAGCACCGGCGTCGTCGTTATGGCTGCCTTAAGTTTGTCGAAGGTAGTGGAGGTTCTGTCTAACCATTGGAAGACATCTTTTTCCAGTAAGGAAGTAAGTGGTGCATTGATCTTTCTATAGTTTTTCACGAACTTACGGTAGTAGCCTGTTAAACCTAGAAAGCCATGTAGCAATTTTATGTTCCTCGGGGTAGGCTAGTTTTGCATTGCTTCAATTTTGAAGGGGTCCACCATCACACCTTCCTCTGATATGATATGCCCAAGATATCCCACCTTTTGTTGAAGAAAGTAAAAATTCGTAGTGGTCGTTGTGTGTTCGAAGGGCGATTTTCGGTATGACTTCTTCGTACACTCGTATTTGATAATACCTAGATCGACGGTCCAGCTTTGTGAAGATTTATGCTCCCTTTCATCTAGCAATTCATCTACTACTGGAATATGGTATTTATCCTTGATGGTTATGCCATTGAGAGCTCAGTAATCAACACATATTCGCCATGTTCCATCCTTCTTGCGTACAAGTAGCACCAGTGAAGAGTAGAGGTTGCAACTTGGCCGAATAACTCCTATTTCGAGCATCTCTTTTATAATCCTTTCTATTTCATCCTTCTGGAGATGTAGATACTGATATGGCCGAGTATTTGCTGGAGGTTTGCCTGAAAGAATCATTATATAATGATCATGCCGACGGGTAAGAGGTAGGTTGTGCGGTTCGTCAAATATATATAAAAATTCAGCAAGCAAAGGAAGTAGGTTTAGATCTTTAAACTCTATTGGCTCTCTCTTAGTTTGCTGCTCAAGTTGTACCAAAAAGCCGTTGTATGGTTTATGCAAAACCTTCTCCATTTGTTGTGTGCAAATCGTCGTTACGTCGCCCTCACGTTTCCCATTCAGTATCACCTGTTTCTCCTTACTATAAAATTTCATAATTAGTTGCATAAAATTTCAAGAAATATCATCTAATGTCATCAACCATTTAATTCTGAGCATAGCCTCATGATCAATAAGAGGGAGGAGGAAGAAATATGTAATTATCTCTTGGTCCTACAGCAACAGTTTCACTCGCGGGTGCCTACGATCATACTAACAAAATCCATCCATTGGCGACCTTAACGTCAAACCTGCTGCAATTCTCGATAGGTAAGGCCATATGGACAGTAACCTTACTGTTTAGGAAGTTACTAGTACTGCCCGTGTCGATGAGAATAGTGATCAGTTGTTGTTTGAGAAGGCCTCCAACTTTCATCATTTGCGAGTTTGAGTAGCCGGCTAGTGCATGTACCGTAATTTCGGTCGGTTGTGGCTCTTTTTCTGCATCTTCTTCTTCATATTTAAGGTTCTCTTCTAGATGTTCAATGACCTCTTCTTCTACTGGTTCAATCATAAGAAGTCTCCCTTTACTACAGCGATGCTCACGGCTCGTCGCAATGCCAACATAACCCCTTCGCATATCGCTCCTAAAGCTCTTCTCTTGTTAACTTCTTTGGTGTAGGGACTTGGTTGATAGTAGGGGGGGCTGAGGGCTTCAATATTACTGGTTGAGGAGTAACCCTAGTCCTCTGAACTTCATGGTTCAATTGCTCCTCTTGATGTCGTGCGAAAGAGATGGCTGCCATAAGCGTATACGGTTGTCGCGCTTTAACTTCTCCTCGGATCTCTGTCTTCAAGCCCTCAATGAAGGTCCTCAATAGCTATTTTTAAGACCAATCATGATTTGATTAGATAATATTTCAAACCTGGTTTGGTACTCCTGAATGGTGGAGGTTTGTCGGATCTTTGCTAGTTGTGCGTCAATATTCTCGTAATCGATTGGTCTGAAGCGGATCAACAGTCCTTCTTTGAATTGTCGCCATGAAAGGACTTTATAAGTATGTTCAAACTAGTCAAACCACTGTATAGCATCCCGTTTAAGATGCATAGCTATAATTTTCACCATAGATGCTTCCGCGATTTTGTGGTACCGAAAATATCGCTTCACACGCGAGATCCAACCAATCGGGTCTCCTTCTTCCCATCTAGGGAAATCCACTCTCATGCATGGATAGTTGGGGTCGGTCATAGAGCTTTCCCTCTCTTGGAAGTCATATCTTTGGGCTTGGTGTGATTGGGCAAAGCTCTCTCCTTGATGTGATTTCTTCGGGCTTAGTGGTCGGCCCAATCTGAGTTCGGTAAACAGCGTCCGAATCTTATCCTCCATTCGTGCCTCGAAGGCTTCGAATTTAGCATTGATTACCTCCTCATATGCCATAGTATATGCCGCCAAATCTGTGATATTAAGATCTCTCTTTTGTTGTTGGGTTAAAGACATGTATTGGTTGAGAGAGGTGATGGTCGAAAGGGTTGGTGGATTGATGGATGTAGGCTACGGTTTAGGCTTGTTTTGTGGCTATTTTGGGTACAGTTTGAGGGTGTGATTTGGTGGAGTTTTAGGGCTATGGATGAAAGTTTTGGATCTATGATAGATGGTAGCAAAGGTTTGATAGAAATCAGTGGAAGTTGCAGCAAGTATGTGCTGTCTTGTAAGAATAGAATTGTCGTCAAAGAAACAACAGTTTCTCAACATAATTTCCACCATAAACTTAAGAGAATTGAGGAGGGAATTGATAGTAAAATCTCAGTTTATATGACAGCAAGGATGTTCAATTTAATCAAGAAAATTTTGGCAGTATAATAGCAACGAAATTGGTGCAAGTTGCGATAGCAGAATTCTCGTCGAAAAATTTTAGCAGTTTGTGACAAAAATTTGTAGCAACACAAAATCATTTTTAGAGATGAATTCCCTAATAGATCAATATTATATGGAAGCCAAGATAATCTATGAAGTATATAAGAAATTTTAATAAAAAAATATTGCAAATAGATGGGTTAAGACAACAATATGCGGCTGAAATTTTCTGCAGCACAGATTTTCAAGTGTAGTAGATTAGACATAAAAGATTAGTGATTTATATTAAGAATTTTTTGACGAAACTAAAGAAAAATCTACTTTAGGAAGTGTCAAATCTATCATAAAAATTTCAGAGAGATTTGGAAAGAAAAAATATTGTATCAAGATCAAACAAACAGTGCTACGTGGCTGAAATTTTACAATACAGATTTTCAAGTATAGCAGATTAGATGTAAAACATAAATGGTTTATATTAAGAATTTTTTGACAAAACTAAAAGGAAATCTGCTGTTAGGAAGTGTCAAAGTTGTCATAAAAATTTCGTAGAGATTTGGATAGAAAAAACACAGTAGCAAGATCAAACAGACGGTGCTATACGGTTGGAATTCTGTAATGTATCTTTCATCGTAGAGATGAAAACTTTGTGACGAAAAGTTTATGCAGCAATATAGGAATAATTTTTTGTAGATTTTCAAATAAGGATAACTAAATTGCAGCAGTAGTAAGGTAGGAAACCAGAACCTATTGGAATTCACTGGGAGATCAAAGGATGATCTGCGATAGTGGAGATTGTTAGTTTGGCAAGTCCCATAGTCCCACATCGGGAAAATTAGACTTGTTGTCTCGTCTTGGAACTATAAATAAGGGCCTAGGCTTTGAAGTCAGATGTACCACAGGCAACACAAGAGGCACCACAAGAAAACCTACTTACGGTTTGGGTTTTTTTTGTTTAGTAAGCTAAAGGTGTTTTATGGCCTAGGAACATCTTCCTAAGGCATTTGTAAGTGTCCCTCTTTTGCAGTAGTAATTTGCTCCTCTTTCTTCCGTGGATGTAGGTCAAAGTCAATTGACCGAACCACGTATATCTGGTGTTCTGGTGTTTTGTTTGTTCTTGTCACTTTTATTCTTTCCGCTTTATTGTCTTTGTTGTGTTGCCAAAATTATCCTTTGGTAAATATCCTGGGGTAAATATCCTGGGGCTAGCTCTAACAAACTAGTATCAGAGCCTGGTTCTGGGATCTTTTGGCAACAATGACAATATCAAAGATCGTTGTCGAGAAATTCGACAGAAATGTCAACTTCGGCATGTGGCAACTTAAGATGAAGGCCATTCTGGTTCAAGATGGAGTTGATTTGGCACTACAGGGGGCTGAGAACATTCCAGATGGTACGTCTAAGGAAGATCTTGTGGGTATGGATAAGAAGGCCCGATCCAGCATCATTCTAAATCTCTCTGATGAGGTTTTACGGGAGGTAGCTATGGAGACTACGGCTAAGAGCATGTGGGACAAGCTTAAAGCCTTGTACATGAAGAGGACAGTGGAGAATCGTCTCTACTTGAAGCAGAGTCTATATATGCTTCGGATGATTGAAGGTACATCTATACTCTCACATCTTGATAAGTTTGATTCTTTGGTTATGGATTTGGAGAATATAGATGCAAAAATTGATGATGAGGATAAGGCTTTGTTACTCTTGTGTTCTCTTCCCCAATCTTTTAAGCATTTCCGTGATACTTTGATTTATGGAAAAGAAACAGTTTTGTATCAAGAAATTAAATCTGCACTGAAATCTAAGGAGCAGATAGACAAGAATATCACTAGGGAAAGTAGAGAGAATCAGGCTGAGGGTCTGGTTGTTAGGGGGAGAATGGATAAAAGAGAATTTGACAGTAGTAGATCTAAATCTAGATCTAAATCCAGACATAGAAATTTGGAATGCAGATATTGTCATAAAATGGGGCACATTAAATCTGATTGCTTTAAGTTGAAAAATAAATTAAAGCAAAAGGAAAAATTTGTTGAGAAAACTATTGAATCCGCTGAAGTTAGTGTAGCAATTGATGAGAATGTTGGAAATATTTTTTCTGCTATTGATGACAGGACGAGGTCTAAAAATGAATGGATTTTAGATTCGGGTTGTTCTTATCACATGTGTCCCAATAGGGATTTGTTTTCCACATATGAATATTGTAATGGTGGAATTGTTTTGATGGACAATAATGCCGCATGTGATGTTGTTGGTAGAGGTACAATCCAAATTAAAATGCATGATGGTATTGTGAGGATGCTCACTAATGTTAGACATGTTCCTGATTTGAAAAAGAATCTCATCTCTTTAGGCACCCTAGAGGCCCTTGGGTGTAAATACACAACTGAAGGTGGAGTTATGAAAGTTTCTAGAAGTGCTCTTATTGTTATGAAAGCTTGTAGGTCTGGTAGCTTGTATATTCTGCAGGGAACTACTGTCACAGGTTCAGTTGCAGTTTCGTCATCATCATTGTCTGATTCTAACATCACTAAATTATGACATATGCGTGATTCTAACATCACTAAATTATGACATATGCGTTTGGGTCATATGAGCGAAAAAGGTTTGAGCATATTAAGCAAAAGGGGTCTACTTTGCGGACAGAGTACTGGGCCACTTGATTTTTGTGAATACTGCATTTTTGGAAAGTAGAAAAGAGTCAGCTTCAATTCTCCGGCAGTTCACAAAACGAAAGGTACTCTTGACTATATTCATTCAGACCTTTGGGGTCTAGCTCAAGTTCAATCTAAGGGTGGTGCCAGGTATATGTTGACTTTCATTGATGATTATTCCAGAAAAGTTTGGGTTTATTTTTTGAAGCATAAAAATGATGTTTTTTTAACATTTAAACAATGGAAGGCTTTGATTGAGAAGCAAACATGTAAACAGATTAAGCGGCTTCGAACAGATAATGACATGGAATTTTGTGAAGGTGATTTTGAAGAATTCTGCAAAAATGAAGGAATCGTTCGGCATCGCACTGTTAGGATGACGCCTCAGCAAAATGGTGTGGCCGAACGTATGAACAGAACACTCTTGGAGAGAGCGAGGTGTATGATCTCAAATGCAGGGTTGACAAAAGACTTTTGGGCAGAGGCGATTAATATGGCCTGTTACGTTGTCAACCGCGCTCCTTCTGCAGCACTTGATTTTAAAACTCCAGAGGAAGTTTGGTCAGGTACTCCTGCTGATTACTCTGATTTTAAAATTTTTGGGTGTCCAGCATACATGCATGTAAATGAAGGAAAATTAGAGCCTCGGGCTAAAAAGTGCATTTTCCTTGGGTATGCTTCTGGGGTGAAAGGATATAGATTATGGTGTCCTGATCCCAAATCCCCAAAATTTATAATCAGTAGAGATGTTACTTTTGATGAATTATCTATGCTATCTTCTAAAGAGGAATCTACTAGTTATACAAATGATAGTGCGCAGAAGCAGGTGGAGCTTGAGATTGGTAGTTCAGATTCTTTTAAGTCGAACTATTCTACTCAAAGAATGCTAGTAGATGGTCCCGAGTCTACTGATGCAGATGATCCAGAGGAAGAGCAATATTCCATAGCCAAGGATAGACCACAGAGAGAAATTCGACCACCACAAAGATATGCAAATTTGGTTGCATATGCTTTGTCTGTTGCAGAAGAGACAAGTGAAGTTGGTGAGCCTACTTCCTACTCAGATGCAGTTTCTTGTGATAATTCCGCTAAGTGGTTGATTGCGATGAATGAAGAAATAGAATCTCTTCATCAAAATAGAATTGGGGATCTTGTGAAGCCGCCTTCGGATAAGAAAATTGTTGGATGTAAATGGGATACCATTGCTAAGGGGAAAGTCCTTGTTCAGAAAATTCATACGAAGGACAATCCAGCTGATATGTTTACGAAGCCTCTTCCGGTTTACAAGTTCAAGCATTGCTTGAACTTGGTTGGTATTCATTGTTGGTGATTGCCCGTTGGGGATTTTGTGAAGAAGGTGGAGCAAGTTTTGTTGGGACATGCCAAGGTGGAGATTTGTTAGTTTGGCAAGTCCCATAGTCCCACATCGGGAAAATTAGACTTGTTGTCTCGTCTTGGAACTATAAATAAGGGTCTAGGCTTTGAAGTCAGATGTACCACAGGCAACACAAGAGGCACCACAAGAAAACCTGCTTACGGTTTGGGTTTTTCTTGTTTAGTAAGCTGAAGGTGTTTTATGGCCTAGGAACATCTTCCTAAGGCATTTGTAAGTGTCCCACTTTTGCAGTAGTAATTTGCTCCTCTTTCTTCCGTGGATGTAGGTCAAAGTCAATTGACCGAACCACGTATATCTGGTGTTCTAGTGTTTTGTTTGTTCTTGTCACTTTTATTCTTTCCACTTTATTGTCTTTGTTGTGTTGCCAAAATTATCCTTTGGTAAATATCCTAGGGCTAGCTCTAACAGAGATGACGGCGAAATTTGGCAATGATCTTTTAAGCAATTGTGGGAATTACTTTAGGCGGTTATGGAGGGTTGATGGATGGCTATAGAAGGGCAACGAGACACCAAGAATGCTGCTCTGATACCAGGTGTTAAAACCCTTACAGATTCTAAACTTGGGGTTGATCTCTTTAGGGGATCGGCCTCCTTGGAACTCTATAGGGGTTCCTCCGTCCAAGGTGCAGCTCAAAGGCTGCAGAAAAGATTTATCTATTACTTATGAAAAGATGAGGAATACATGACTATTTAAAGGGCTTTTAAACCCTAACTCCTAATAGGACTCCTACTCAAGACTCATACTTCTAACCAACTCCTAATAGGACTCATACTGAAGACTCCTTATTCTTCTCTAAGAAACAACCTCCTAACCCTAGCCGGCCTCTTCACCTCTTTAATAGGGGTCGGCTTAGATAGGTTTTACATGAACGTCCCTCTCAATTAGGACTCTCCAAGCTAGAGTCCTAACAGACCCTTTCTAAAGAAGGGAAGACCCTTTATGTCAATCATGACAAAGGTGAGTAATCATTCTTATTTCAAAATTCCATAATTGAGATAAACCTTGAATTCAAATTAAGGCAATTTTAATCATGATTCACATCATATGCAATACATCACATACATCATAATAAGAAGCATAAGTATTGCATGCATCATTTTAGTAACAAATCGTAGCATTTTATCACATGGCAAGATATCAACAAGTAAAATTACGATGCAAGTTCTTGATATCTTAACATGATGCAAATATGGCATACGACAATCATAGCATTTCGATCATCAATTTACCATATATTTCGATGCACGCTTCTTTTGATATCTTAACATAATTCAAATTCAAATATGGCACTTATAGCATCAATTCATATATTTCTCATTCAAATATGGCACTCATAATATCAATTCATATATTTCTCCCCCTTTGTCATCAACAAAAGGAGAAGTAACTCTAGCTATTTTAAAAGATATGTAAGTTTTTGTAACATGAAGCTAGATTTTCATCACAACAAATAAGCACAAAAGCATAGCAATATTCTTAAGTTCAATCATGGCAATTCAACACTTGCTTCTTGTGCAAGATTGCACTTTTCTTTTCTTTGCATGTTCTAACTAGCAAAAGCGTACTCCCCTTTGTTTTTGTCGAAATGAAGGGAAGAGTACAAACTAGCCAGCATTTGCCTTGAGCTATCAATCTTTCTCCTCCTATGTCATTGTCGAAAAGAAGGAGAGGAACCAATGATTTAGACTTTTCCATAAACTATGAATTTGCATCAATCAATATTTCAATCATCACATGATACATACAAGACAACAATGCAAAGAAATCATGTCATGAAAGACATCAATTGTTAAACATGATATGATAATAGTCTCAAAAATTTCAATTTGTGATACATGCGATACATTGCGATACACTAAAAAATTTAATGCGATGCTTTCAAGGATATCAACCTATTTTTTATACAAAGCATGGCAAGAGCAATTATATTGTAAGTTTCCTAAGTTTTGCATTTTTTGCTTCTTTCGAGATAGCAATTCTTTGCTTATCTTTATATTGCAAGATTTGCAATTCATTGGTAGTGTTCATGATAGCAAGTTCTTTCAATGAAATGATCGAGCTAGCAAATTTTCCTTCCTTTGAAATATGTAGGCTAGTAAACTAACTCCCCCTTTATCATTATCGAAAAGAAGGGAGAAATGAATAGCTAAAAAATTTAATCATTATACAAGCCATATTACAAAATCATGTCATGATATCAAGAAAATTCAAGGACATGATTCATTTGACAAATCTTTTTAATAGAGCAAAAGAATTATACAACCAAGGATCATAATTAAAATATATCAATATCATAGATCAAGTCATGATTCGTGATTCATCATAAAGCAAATTAATTTTCAATCATCACATAAGGCATTTGAAGAATTTTTGAAACATAGAAGAATGATTAATTTAAGCATGCAATGTTTCAATCAAATTCAAGTCATAAATACCAATACTTTCATATTGTGAGTATCAATTCATGAATACCAAAAGATATTATTTGTGATTCCAATTTTGTAAGATCAAGATTATGAGTTAGATAAAACTCATTCAAGTCAAATTGTTAACTTGAAACTCATAATCAAGTCATCAAAATCAATTTTGAGATTCACAAAATATAATGAAATCATTAATCTCGATCAGATGGGAAAGACATTTTTTAAGTGATTCTTTTTCATCTAAGCATGCCTTAGTCTTTATATGTCAAATCAAGATAAGCATGAAGGTTCAAGATATAAAGGTAAAATCTTATAAAACAACTCATCAAGCAAGATTTTAAACATCTATTTTCAAGCCATATAAAGAGTACGTCAAGGATTCAATTATCTCATATCATGAATTCCAATATGCATCTCAAATTATCAACATCACATTAAAAAGATATTTCAAAAAGATATATCGATAAGTGATTCATTTGTATCATTTCATTCATTCGGAAGATTATTCTCTTTGGTAAATAAATCTAGGAGAATAAAATGAATTAAGGGAGATATGACATGATTGAAGCATTGAACATAATTCATATTTAAAATGTGTCTCATGTCATAAGTATGAATCAAGAATTTGTGAAATCCGAAATCATCCTCAAAGTCACATTCAATAAATTCATACATGACAAGCATAGATTTATTGAAAAGTCAATAAGATAGAGGATCGCATTTCGTTTTTATAAATTTCTATTCATGTGATTTGCTTCTTATAAGCATGCCTTTACCTTTAATAAAATAAGTGTCAACATTTAAGACGGAAAGGTAAATTTCATAAAACAAATCATCAAGCATGATTCCATGATAACATCCTTTTAATATCTTGATATTCATCATCAAGTATGATTTCAAAAAGTATGTTCAAGAGAAATCATTAAGACCAAATGCATGATACACTCATTTATTTTCAAAATATTCATCATGTTTATTTTCATGATATTCACAAGATTGGTAAAATAAATTCATTAATCTCAATAGGATAGAAAATTCATTTCCATTTCATACAATTGATTTCATGTGAGGGTATTCAAGTCTTTTGTGAAAAAATGTATCATCATTTAAAATCAAAACATAAGTTTCATCATGAAACCGTCAAGACCAAACACATCATGATATCACATCTATCATTAAAAGACTATCAAGAAATTCATACATAGATGTACAAGTACTATGTCATCTTAATATGTCATGAGAATGTCATCTTAATTCGTCATAAAAATGATTAGACCAAAAACATGTTAATCTAAAATGAGAGTTTTAAATCAACATTTACTTCAAAAACTCATGTATGACATAAAATCATCAAGATACACATGCATGGATTAATCCTAAGCATTATCATATATCATATAATTATCATCCCTAATGTTGCATACATCATTCAACATTTCAAAACATAACATGCATGAAACCTTAGCAATATACTTTTCATGATCAATTTTTTTATTTTTCAAAGATGCTAAAAAGAAAAACATGATATAATTTTTGAAAAACAATTTTTTTATTTCCTATTCCTACTATCTAAATTAAGCACTCATGAAAAACTTTAAGTAATTTCAAAATAATTCAAGAGAGTTGAGTTACCTACCTTATAGTCGAAGCCCGTCAAAGCCCAATTCGCCATTTCACCTTTGGAAGTTCTTGATTCATCCTTGGTTGCCTTCCCCTTCTTTGGCCTCTTCCTCCATTCAAGTTCATTGTTTATTTTAGATTTTTGTTTAATAAACTTATTAAGATTTAGTATTCGAAGTTCAAGTTCATCATTGTCCTCATCACTTGAGTCATCGCTTAAGTGGTATTCATTTGTCCGGAGTTCTAAATCCTTCCTATTCTTTGGAAGGTGGTTCAAGCACTCATCGGGTTCAAAATATTCCAAAAGTGTCATTTCAAAGGTCATGAATGACCCGATTAATTCTTCTAATGAAAAATCATTTAAATTTTTTTTCTCTTATATTGTGGTTATTTTAGGATCTCACCTTTTTGGAAGGGATCTTAAGATCTTGCTTACGAGATCAAAATTCGAAAATGATTTACCAAGAACTCTTAGATTATTGACGACATCCGTGAAACGGGTGTACATATCGTCTATAGTCTCGCTTGGTTACATTCGAAAAAGCTCAAAATCATGCAATAAAATGTTAACTTTCGAGTCTTTAACTCTACTAGTTCCCTCGTGCGTGATTTCAAGTGTTCACCAAATATCATAAGCTATTTCGCACGTAGAAATCCGATTGAACTCATTTTTGTCCAAAGCACAAAATAAGGCATTTATAGCCTTTGCGTTTAAAAAAAAATACTTCTTCTCTAAATCCAACCATTCATTCATCGGTTTAGAGGGAAGTTGAAAATCGTTTTCAATAATATTCCATAAATCCAAATTCATAGAAATCAAGAAAACTCTCATTCGAGTTTTCCAATAAGTGTAGTCCAATCCGTTAAACAACGGTGGATGAACAACCGATAATCCCTCTTAAAAGTCACGAAGAGCTATTTCTCTCGGGTGTAAATCCGAAATGAGAAATACTAGGCTCTGATACCAATTGTTAGGATCAAGAAACTAAGAGGGGGGGGGGGTGAATTAGTGCAGCGAAAAACTTTCGACGATTAAAACTGCGTTCGTACGATGAAATTGTTTTCGACGTAAAACCATTTTCGGAAATTTAATTTGAAAGCGAGTTCATAAAGGAGTGCAGCAAAAGTAATAAGGAAGTAAAGCACATATAGAGGTTTGCAGTAAGGTAAGCAGCAAGAAGAAATGCAAACCAGAGAGCAACGCAATTTTAGAGTGGTTCGGTCAATCTTGACCTACATCCACTTTTGGCTTCCTCCTCCGACGAGGTCACCGACTTCCATTAGAGGCCTTCCTTCAATAGGTGAAGGCCAACCACCCTTTTACAGTTTCACTCCTTTTGACGGGCTTAGGAGACAACCCTTACAAACTTTTTCTCCTCTCTTGAAAGATCAAAACTTGGAAGAAAAGAGGAAGGAGAACTTCTAGCCTTTACCACACTTTTGAGCTCTAAAAAACATAGAGTAAGATTGGATTTTCGATGCCTTTTGGATGCCCTTTCATGCAGGAAAGGGTGGGGTATATATAGGCCCCAAACTGGTTTGAATTTGGAGCTAAAAAATATCACCTCCCGGATTTTCGGAGTCCTAGCGGTACTACCTCCTGACTAGGGCGGTACAACCACCTGACAGAGCTCGAAGACCGAGCTCTGATGATGCCACCAGTTGCACCGCCCAGTCTCACTCAGAGACTGAGCCCAGGCGGTGCCACCGCTTGATTGGGTGGTTGCATTGCCCAGTCTCACTCGGAGACTGAGCCCAGGCGGTGTCACCGCCTGACCTGGGCGGTTGCACCGCCCAGCTTTCCTAGGAGACCATCTCTTGGGTGGTGGCATCGCCGACCCTAGCGGTGCCACCGCCTAGCAGGAATTCTGGTCTGAATGGGTTGATCCATTCAACTCAATTTGGATCTATCAAGAGCCCAATTGCCCCCATATTAAGTTAATGGGATCACCTCTCATTCTTAACTTAATCTATATGCTAACTATGATATTTCTTAAGACATTTACTGCAACTTGCTCCGGTGGGTCAATCGCTTCTCCCGGCGAGCTTCCAGCGAACTTCCAGCGAACATCTGAGGAACCTTCGGCGATGCTCCGGCGGACTTCCGGCAAACTCCTGGACTTGCGACGATCCACTTTGCGAGTTCCGATGAGCTTCTTTGGCAAGCTCCTAGACTTCTCAGATTTGTTCCCATAGAACCTCCGACGATCATCCGGACTTCCGTCGAACTCTCAAACTCCCAACATGATCATGGTCTTGACTCTGGCGTAACTCCTACTGCATGTTTTATTTGCATCGTAGTTAATCCTGCACACTTAAAATAAAACTTCGATTGAGACAATTAATCCTAAGAAATTAACCAAGTTATCTGGCATGTCATTGGTCTCTCGACGCTTCGTCCAATTATTCGACGCTTCCCGACTTTGGTCCCTCGAAGATTAATTTAGTAGTTCTCTTTTTCTCTTTTTTCCATCTCCTGGCCAGATGCTAGACAAGGGCTTTTATACTACTGCACGAGGATCGGTTGTACGCGGATTTAGCACGACGTTCAATCCCTGAGTGGCGAGGCAGTACCTATGTGAGGCTACCACTCGGAACGAATGGAACAGCGCCATATGGCGCCATCTCGAGCTTTCCGGGATGGGACTTACCGAGGGGCACCTCTGGTATGGACCTCAACTCAGCTCGGGAGGTACCCCTCATGCTGATTTGGAAGGGGTGTGATGTGGCACGGGTTATGACATGGCTGGAGTCTAAAATATGCCTTATCACTTCTCCCCCCCACCGAGGCGTGCCACAAGGTCCTTGTAAGAGGACGAAGGGTGCACTTGGCTCATAGGAGTGCCGTGTGTGGATCGATTGCTTGTATGGGCTAGTCGGGTTGATTTGCCACGGGGTTGCTCACTGGGTTGTGCCTCGTGTCTCGGGTGAGGGTTGAAACTATTGGCAGAGCAATTGAACTCAGGCTCAAGTTTGAACTGGCAAATCGTTGGTTAGGTGACCGAATTGAGCGACTCGGGTAGACACTGAACCCGTTGGTCGAGCAACTGAACTCAGGCTTAGGTTTGGATAGGCAAATCACTGGTCGGGGTACTGAGCTACGCGACTCAGGTAGAGACTAAACTTGTTGGCCAAGTGATTGAACTTGGGTTCAGGTTTGAACTAGCGAGTCTCTAGTTGGGGGACTGAGCTACGCGACTTGAGCAAAGACTGAATATGTTGGCTGAGTGATTGAACTCAGGCTCAGGTTTGAACTGGTGAGTCGCTGGTCAGGCAACGGAGCTGCGCGACTCAGTTGGAGACTGAGCCTATTAGCCGAGCAATTGAACTCGAGCTTAGGTTTGAACTGGCGAGTCGTTGGTCGGGGGACCGAGTTGCGAGACTTGGGTAGAGACTAAGCCTGTTGGCCGAGCGACTAAGCTCAGGCTCGGGTTTGGACTAGCGATCGCTGGTCGAGGAATCGAGCTACACGACTTGGGCGAAGACTGAACCTATTGTTGAATCTCGGATTTTGATGATGAAGTCAATTGTCATTTGTTATCTAATCTATATGTTGAGATAAGTGTGTAGGATTAACTATAATGAAAATAAGATATGCAATAGGAGTTGCGCCGGAGTCAAGACAATGATCGCGTTGGGAGTTCGAGAGTTCGACGGAAGTTCCGACAGTCGTCGAAGGTTCTACAGGAACAAATCCCAGAAGTCCATGAGCTTGCCAAAGAAGCTCGTCGGAACTCGCCAAGTGGATCGTCGCAAGTCCAGGAGTTTGCCGGTAGTCCGTAGGAGCATCACCGAGGGTTCATCGGGTGATCGATGGAAGTTCGCCGGAAGCTCGCCGGAAGAAGCGATTGACGCACCGGAGCAAGTTGCAGTAAATATATTAGCAAAAAATCATAGTTAGCACAATGATTAAGTTGGAAATGGGAGGTGACCCATTAACTTAATCTTGGGACAATTGGGCCCTTGAAAAACCCAAATTGGGCTGAATGGATTAACCCATTCGGACCCTGATTTCTGTCAGGCGGTTCAACCTCCTCAGTTAGGCGGTGGCACCGCCTGAGCCTAGTCTTCGAGCTCTGGCAGGAGGTGCAACCGCCCCTGACAGAGGTGGCACCGCTTGGGCTCGGTCTCCGAGCTTTGGTTGAGCGATGCAACCGCCTCAGTCAGGAGGTGGCATCGCCTGAGCTTGGTCTTCGAGCTCTGGCAGGAGGTGGAACCGCCCCTGATAGGAGGTGGCACCGCCCAGAGGCTCAGTCTTCAAGCTCTGCTAGGCGGTGCAACCGCTCCAATCAGGCGGTGCAACCGCCAGATCCCGAAATTCCGGGAATTGATAGTTTTGAGCTCCAAATTCAAACTGGGTTGGGGCCTATAAATACCCCACCCATTCAGCACTGAAAGGCAACATACAAACACCGAAATCCTGATCTTATTATGTGATTCATAGCGCTCAAAATTCTTGTAAAAGCCAAATGTACTTCTCCCTCTTTTTTTCCAAGTTCTGATCTTTAAAGAGAGGAGAGAAAATTCTGTAAGGGTTGTCTCCTAAGCCCGTCAAAAGGAGTGAAACTGTAAAAGGGTGGTTGGCCTTCTCCTATTGAAGGAAGGCCTCTAGTTGACGTCGGTGACCTCGTCGGTGGAGGAAGCCAAAAGTGGAGTAGGTCAAGATTGACCGAACCACTCTAAATCTCAGTTTGCATTTACTTTGAGCATCTTATCCTTACTGCAAATCTCCTCAAAAGCTTACCGCTTTCTGCGCATATATGATCGGGTTTCAAGCTTTGCACTTTCAGAATCGGCGTTTAGACGTAAATCAGTTTTATTGTACGATCATCATATTTCAGTTTGCGTTTACATTTTGATTTCTATCATAACTGCAAACTGCCTTTATATCCTTGCTTTAACTGCATCTCGCTTAATCAAGTAATTTACGAATCAACATTTAGACGTAAATCATTTTTTTTCGTACGAATATCATATTTCAGTTTGAGCCTACTATCTGATTTGAACCATAACTGCAATCTGCACTTATATCTTTGGTGCATCTCGCTTAATCAAAAGTTAAAGTGATTTACGAATCGGCTTTCCTACAGAAATCACTTTTATCGAACGAACGTAATTTTTATCGTAGAAGGTTTTCCGCTGCACTAATTCACCCCCCCTCTTAGGGCTCCTGATCCTAACAATTGGTATCAGAGCGGGGTTAACTCTCAAATGGATTAAATGTTGGGAAATCATGGGGGCGACATCACATGCGCAGCGGAAGAACAAGAAAACAAAATCCCCGATTCCCAAAAAGATGCTCGTCATCGTGCGAAGATTGTTGCGCAAAAATCTGCGAAACATAAAACTGCGTATAGAGTAGATTGTGTTACCTAGGGAGATCGTATATCCCTGTTTCCTTGCAGATCCTTAGGAGAGGGTAAAGGAGGTCAAGAGTCCTCCTCTCTAGCGGTGATCCACACAACAGGGTTGCGACGACGCTCCTCAAAAACTCCAGGCCTGCTCTAAGGTGGAGAGGAAGAGGAGAATAGGAAAGGCAAGCAAAGGCTCTAGCCTATGAGGCTCTGAATCCCTCCTATTTATAGAGGTTCCCTGTCAAACCCTAATGGGTCCTCCCCTAGTGGGTATTGGATCTGCATCCAATAAGACAAGGGCTCCGTCGGATATCTCATATCCGAACCTCTACTCATCGCAATCCCTACCTTATGTGTGTGACCCTCTAGGCCCAATATCGAGCTGGCCGTGAGTCATACCTGTCAGAACTCCTTCTAACTCAGTGAATTATTATCTCTGTAATAATTCACTCGACGCATCGACTACGGACGTACTAGGCCACTATGCCGTAGTCCCCAGACGATACAGGGGAATCCATTCCATTGGACTTGTCTGTCCTCAGTTACCGTGTACCTATAGTCCCTCATCCATCTAATATCCCAGAGACCGTATATCGAGCATGGTGTTGTTAGACCCATACGGTTTCTACTCGAGTCTCGCTCTAATCGGATTCTCCCGGATAACTCTTTCTCTCTCAACCCGAATGACCCTGGCCAGGGATTTGTCTGAGCAAGAACACATGGGATATTCCTCTCATGACGCCGAGAGTGGATGATCCTCTATCGACACTCAATAGCCCTCGTAAGGTCGACTACCACTCCCAATGACTAGCTGTACTAGATCTGGGACAGCCAAACCTATAAGTCTGGAATTAAAGAGTGGAGCACTCATACAGGACATCCTTGGTGTCTCAAGTCTAAGGACCAGATACACCACTAGGACTACGGAATCGCTGTCTGACAATAAGGCATCATCAATCATCCAGCATTTCGTAAACGGATCAATCAGTGAACTCATTCTCCAATGAGCACTTGTACTGTATCCCTAGTGTCCCTACACGAGCAACTATGAGACCAGCTGCATCCATCATTTGGACGGGTATACAGCACACCAGTCTATCCGGTTATCACGATGTCCCTCTCGAGTAACCTATGACCGGGATCATTTAGTATATATGTTTAAAGGTGAATCGATCTCATTATCGTGATCTCATCACGATCCGATTCCCATTGCACAAATCCAAGGACATCACAATATATATATGCACATATGAAATAGTTATAAAGTGATATACGCCAAAATATAATAAGAAAAAAGATTCTATATCAAGTCACACGTGCCATCACTCACGTGATTGGCTTGCAGGGCACCTATGACTAGCAATCTCCCACTTGACCTAAAGCTAATCACCTATGTGTCTGATCCTCATCAAACTCCTGTGACGCTCAAAGACAAAATGAGACAACGACTTTGTCAATGGATCTGCAATGTTATCTTCGGATGGAACTCTTTCCACTACTACATCTCCTCGGGTTACGATCTCTCTGATAAGCTGGAACCTCCTCAGAACACTCAAAACACTTCTGTCGCAATATAAGGAAGTTGACTTCTCGCTATTCGGAACGACTCCCAAATCTATGATGAACATCTTCAACCAGACTCCCTCCTTTGTTGCATCTGATGCAGCAATGTACTCTGCCTATGTGGTCGAGTCAGCAGTGGTATCTTGCTTGGAACTCTTCCAGCACACTGCTCCTCCATTCAAGGTGTACACATACCCTGAATTCGACTTGCTATCATCGACATCAGACTAAAAACTTGAGTCAGTGTAGCCTTCAATCTTAAGGCTATTACCTACATATATTAGTAAAAGATCCTTAGTCCTTCTCAAGTACTTAAGGATACACTTTACTGCTTTCCAGTGCTCCAAGCCTAGATCCGCCTGATACCTGCTCGTGACACTCAGAGCATGCGCTATATCAGGCCTAGTACATAGCATGGCATACATGATAGACCCTATTCCTGAGGCATAAGGTATCATATTCATGTTTGCCCTTTCTTCTGGAGTCTTTGGGGACATACTCGTAGAAAGCGATATCCCATGTCTCATTGGTATGAGACCTCTCTTGGAATTTTCCATGCCAAACCTTTTGACAATGGTTTCTATGTACCTGGACTGGGACAAGCCAAGCATCCTCTTGGATCTATCTCTATAGATTCTAATCCCCAAGATATAGGATGCTTCCCCTAAGTCATTTATGGAGAAGTGTCTAGATAACCAAGCCTTTACTGTGGATAGCATTCCTACGTCATTCCCAATGATGAGGATGTCATCCACATATAACACCAAAAGGTGATAGCGCTCCCACTTACCTTCCTCTACACACAAGGCTCATCTTCGTTCTTAACGAAGTCATAAGATCTGATTGCCTCATCAAATCTTATGTTCCAACTTCGGGAAGCTTGCTTTAGTCCATAAATGGATCTAAGCAACCTACACACCTTATCTGGGCAGTTCTGGGACACGAATCCCTCAGGTTGCATCATATACACCTCCTCCTCGAGGTTCCCATTGAGGAATGTGGTTTTCACATCCATTTGCCAGATCTCATAATCATAGTGTGCTGTAATAGCCAATAGAATTCTGATGGATTTTAGCATTGCTACGGGTGAGAAGGTTTCGTCGTAATCAACACCTTGCCTTTGACGATACCCCTTAGCCACTAGCCTTGCTTTATAAGTCTCTACCTTTCCATCTACTCCGATCTTTTTCTTAAAGATCCACTTGCAACCGATGGGTACAATACCTTCAGGCGCATTAACTAGGTTCCAAACCTTGTTGGAGTACATAGAATCCATCTCAGAATTCATGGCTTCTTGCCACTTCCCGGAGTCTATACTCATAATAGCCTCCTTGTAGGTTTGAGGATCAATATCCTCAACATCCTCTCCTCTAATATGTCCCACATATCTCTCAGGAGGATGAGATACTCTATCAGACATGCGTAAAGTTGAAAATTGTGTATTAGGTACCTGAACAGACTCGGGCTGTAGAGTGGTGCTTGAGCTTGGTTCTCCAACCTCGCTCAACTCTATCATTCTCCCACTATCTCCGCCAAGAATGTGTTCCTTCTCAAGGAACACTGCTCTCTTAGCTACAAAGACCTTTTGGTCCTCGAGATGATAGAAATAATATCCACAAGTTTCCTTGGGGTATCCCACAAATTTGCATCGCTCTGTCCTTGATTCTAACTTATCGGGGTTATGTCTGTTAACGTGGGTAGGACAGCCCCAAATCTTAACAACCTTAAGATCAGGCTTCTTCCCTTTCCATATCTCATATGGTGTAGACACTACCGACTTATTTGGAACTCTATTCAGAAGGTAAGCTGCGGTCTCTAGGGCATATCCCTAGAATAAGATGGGTAGGTCAGCGAAACTCATCATGGAACATACCATATCTAATAGCGTACGATTCCTCCTTCCAAAGACACCATTGAGCTGAGGTGTATAAGGAGGTGTCCATTGGGATAATATCCCATGGTCCTTGAGGAACTGAGTAAACTCTGTACTTAAGTACTCACCTCCTTGATCTGATCGAAGAGTTTTGATACTCTTTCTAGTTTGGTTCTCCACCTCATTCCTATACTCTCTGAATTTCTCAAAGGCCTCGGACTTGTACTTCATTAAGTACACATATCCATACCTTGAGAAATCATCAGTAAATGTAATGAAGTAGGAGTAACCTCCAATGGCATGAGTTGACATGGGTCCACATACATCACTATGTATGAGTTCCAACAACTCAGTGGCTCTCTCTCTAGTTCTACTAAATGGAGAGTTGGTCTGTTTTCCACGAAGGCAAGGCTCGTAAGTTGCATACGACACATAGTCGAATGGATCTAGATATCCATCATTTAGCAACTTTTGAATCATTCCCTCATGGATATGACCTAGCCTACAATGCCATAGGTATGCACTGTTCACCTCATCTCGTTTCCTCTTAGACACTTACATTCATGATATGTGGAGTAGTGTCTTGCATAAACAAACCTTTATGCAATATTCCTCTCGTCAATCTCCCCTTAGCTTTGCTAGAATTTACAATAAATTGTAGATGTGATAAGCAATATTGGTATCCAATACCAATGCACTATCACAAAAATCTAACAATTGGAGATTGATCATGAATATACCTGAAGCTTCTCCAAGCTTCTATTTCGTCCTTTCTGCAAGGTACTCTTTGCAGTTTCTCTTCCAGTACCCATCTTTACCACAATGGAAGCATTGGCCTTTATCCTTTACTGGGTCTTTCTTAGCAACCTTTGCTTTACCTGGTTTGCCCTTGCCCTTTCCCTTCTTAAGGGACATTTCTGCTTTCCTTTTCTTTCTGGTCTCACCAGTGTAGAGAACTGGCTTCTCTTTCTTAATAGTACTCTCTGTCTCCCTCAACATATTGAGGAGCTCTAGGAGAGTCACCTCAAGCTTGTTCATATTAAAATTCATTATGAACTGTGAAAAGGAATATGGTAGGGACTGAAGCACAATGTCCACACAAGAGTTATCATCTAGGACCATTCCTAGACCTATGAGTTTCTCTATCCACTCAATCATCTTTAGGACATGGTTCTGAACCGGTGTCCCCTCAGTCATCCTAGCGCGGAAGAGGCTCTTGGATATCTCATATCGCTGAGTCCTTCCCTGTTCCTCAAACAATTTGCGAACATGTACGAGAATGGATCTGGCATCCATCTTTTCATGTTGTCTCTGTAACTCAGGAGTCATAGAGCCCAACATATAGCACTGAGCAAGAGTGGAGTCATCAATGTACTTCACGTAGCGAGCGATCTCATCCTCGTTTGCCCCTTCTTCGGGCGTAGGTATCACTGTATCAAGGACGTACACAATTTTCTTCGCTGTGAGAACAATTCTCAAGTTACGGAGCCAATCCGTATAATTTGGACCAGTGAGGCGGTTGACATCAAGTATGCCACATAAGGGATTTGAAAAACGACATTTTCTGAAAATAAAGATGCAGCAGAAATGAATAACATGCAGATTTTGCAAGAAATAAACTATCAAGATATGGACTTCTATCTTAATATGCTCCCACTATTTTACTAACGAGTCACGCGACACCCTCAGCACGTGAAATGGAAGTCTCCGAAAGACTTCTAATGGGGATCAGGATCCAATCAGCGTCTTAGTGTAACTTCGAGGGACTCGACCAATCACACTAAGCCTAAAAGGTAGGCAACTCTTACCAATCACAACTCCTTGTGATTCCCGTCCTATTCGGCCTCCGAATCACCATGGCCTCGAGGGACTCAACCAACCATGATGCTCTGTTAAGTCAACACCTTCGTTACAAGATGAGTCTGATTTGATGATATACCCTCGAGGGACTCGACCAAGTATACCATTCCCTCAGGTCACCGGTGACATCTCTATGTCGTAAGCAAGATAGCGAATCGTGATATAGGTGAGTCTTGAGGGACTCGACCAACTCAACCTACACCGGGAATCGGTTCCTACTTATAACGATGGAAGGCCACGTGGGTCAATCTAATTGCCTCACGTTTACCGACTTAATATTATCGAGAGATGTTTCTAAGATTTCGTCTCCTAATATGACATGTCACACATATACATATTTAATATATATCTACATCGCATGCAAATATATATACTTATCTAGTATGTGTATAAGTAATCGCACCAGATGATCATGGACCATAACCTAATATGATTAGGCCCGAGCCAGTAGGCCTAATCACTCACATCAAGATCTATGTGTACAACGGTGCATCTCCATGCCCTGTGATCGTCCATCTCGTCCTCGTTGGTTCCGTCGACATCTTGATGCATCTCCATGCATCACGATCGTCCGTCTCGTGGGTCCCGCTATCGCATCCACGCTCCCGCTGCGCCTCCTCATGTGACTACAACTTAATCATAGGCACGCAGGCCCGACAATAAACGAGAAATATAATGGAGGATCGCAGACCTCAATAATAATAATCACAAGTACACACATCACACGATCCATGATCATCCGTCCACACATCATACATCACATTTATAAATAATCATCATCATGTAGGACTACTAGATAATAATAAAAATAATAATCAACTAAACCTTTTAATTAATTAATATTTTCTGAAATCAGGGACATGTAGGGAATTTCTGAATTTATAGGGGTATTTTCGTAATTTGGACAAAAGGCAGAAATTGGAATTTCTCAAATTCCGAGGGGTAAAACTATCTTTTTTCCAGAAAACCCTAATGCCCTACTATCCTTTGCTGTTGCCGCCGCCGCCGCCACCCTGCTGGCGGCGGCCTGTGTGGCGGGGCGAGGGCGCTGCCCTCGCCTGCAGGTGGCAAGCCCGCTGGCGGTGCTACCACTGCAGGTGGGCTCCCCCGCAGGCGCCGCCACCTCCGCGGGCGGTTCTGCCTGCGGGGCAACGCCCGCAGGCGGTGTTGTCCCGCCGGGCGGCCGCCCCTGTGGGGGGGAGGGTTTCGCCCGCGGGAGCAGCGGCCGCAAGCGCCTCTGCCCGCGGGCTGCCAGCCCCGCCGGACGCAAGCCTGCTGCAAGCAGGCCGTCGGCCGGTTGCTGTAGGCACAGCGCTTGTGCATGCGCCGGCGCTGTGCTGCCTGCCTTCGGCTGCGCTGCACGGATGCAGATCGAGGGCAGCAACTGTTGCTGCCCTTTCTCGCTTTTGCGTCAACGATTTTGACGTCAATATTCTTCCTAAACACAACACACGCAGTTCAAAACCAATCATTCGCACGGACAACCTGGCTCTAATACCACTGTTGGGAAATCATGGGGGCGACATCACATGCGCAGCGGAAGAACAAGAAAACAAAATCCCTGATTCCCAAAAAGATGTTCGTCGTCGTGCGAAGATTGGTGCGCAAAAATCCGCGAAACATGAAACTGCGTATAGAGTAGATTGTGTTACCTAGGGAGATCGTCTATCCCTGTTTCCTTGCAGATCCTTAGGAGAGGGTAAAGGAGGTCAAGCGTCCTCCTCTCTAGTGGTGATCCACACAGCAGGGTTGCGACGACACTCCTCAAAAACTCCAGGCCTGCTCTGAGGTGGAGAGGAAGAGGAGAATAGGAAAGGCAAGCAAAGGCTCTAGCCTATGAGGCTTTGAATCCCTCCTATTTATAGAGGTCCCCTGTCAAACCCTAATGGGTCCTCCCCTAGTGGGTATTGGATCTGCATCCAATAAGACAAGGGCTCCGTCGGATATCTCATATCCGAACCTCTACTCATCGCAATCCCTACCATATGTGTGTGACCCTCTAGGCCCAATATCGAGCTGGCCGTGAGTCATACCTGTCAGAACTCCTTCTAACTCAGTGAATTATTATCTCTGTAATAATTCACTCGATGCATCGACTATAGACGTACTAGGCCACTACGCCGTAGTCCCCAGACGATACAGGGGAATCCAATCCATTGGACCTGTCTGTCCTCAGTTACCGTGTACCTATAGTCCCTCATCCAACTAATATCCCAGAGACCGTATATCGAGCATGGTGTTGTTAGACCCATACGGTTTCTACTCGAGTCTCGCTCTAATCGGATTCTCCCGGAGAACTCTTTCTCTCTCAACCCGAATGACCCTAGCCAGGGATTTGTCTGAGCAAGAACACATGGGATATTTCTCTCATGACGCCGAGATTGGATGATCCTCTATCGACACTCAATAGCCCTCGTAAGGTCCTCTACCACTCCCAATGACCAGCTGTACTAGATCTGGGACAGCCAAACCTATAAGTCTGGTATCAAAGAGTGGAGCACTTATACAGGACATCCTTGGTGTCTCAAGTCTAAGGACCAGATACACCACTAGGACTACGGAATCGCTGTCTGACAATAAGGCATCATCAACCATCCAGCATTCCGTAAGCGGATCAATCAGTGAACTCATTCTCCAATGAGCACCTGTACTGTATCCCTAGTGTCCCTACACGAGCAACTATGAGACCAGCTGCATCCATCGTATGGACGGGTATACAGCACACCCGTCTATCCGGTTATCACGATGTCCCTCTCGAGTAACCTATAACCGGGATTATTTAGGATATGTGTTTAAAGGTGAATCGATCTCATTATCGTGATCTCATCACGATCCGATTCCCATTGCATAAATCCAAGGACATCACAATATATATATGCACATATGCAATAGTTATAAAGTGATATACGCCAAAATATAATAAGCAAATAGATTCTGTATCAAGTCACACGTGCCATCACTCACGTGATTGGCTTGCTGGGCACCTATGACTAGCATTAAAACCCAAGAGAGATGGCATATGCTGGAAACCAAGAGGACCATTCTATTACACGTCCACCCATGTTTAATGGGATGGACTGCACCTATTGGAAGACCCGAATGAGGATCTTTCTTATTTCTATGGATTTTGAACTTTGGAATCTTGTCGAAAATGGATTTTCGAAGTCTTCTCTTCCAATGATCGATTGAAATGAATTGGAGAAGAAGGCTTTCACTCTTAATGCAAAGGCTATGAATGCCTTATTTTGTGCGCTTGATAAAAATGAGTTCAACCGTGTTTCAGTTTGTGAAACTGCATTTGATATTTGCCACACACTCGAAGTGACTTAGAAGGCACAAGTAGAGTGAAAGAGTCAAAAATCAATCTTTTGTTACATTCTTTCGAACTTTTCCGGATGAAACCGAGTGAGACTATTGTGACATGTTTACCCGTTTCACGGATGTCATCAACGGTCTAAAAGGACTCGGAAAAAGTTTTTCGAATTTTGAGCTCGTAAATAAGATTCTAAGATCTCTTCCTAAGAGTTGGGATACTAAAGTCACAGCTATTCAAGAGGCAAAAGATCTAAATAACTTCCCTCTTGAAGAACTAATCGGGTCATTAATGACCTACGAGATGACTTGCAAAGCTCATGAAGAGCAAGAAGACATCCATCCTTCAAACGAACAGGAAGGATATGACACTTAGAACTTCAGAAGACCACTTGAGAGAAAACTCAAGTAATGAGGACTGTGACGATGACTTGGCACTTCTAACAAGAAAATTTAAAAAATTCATTAAAAGAAACAAGTTTAAGAATGACACAAAAAATAAAGTTGAACCCAAGAAAGACCAAGTTATTTGCTATGAGTGCAAGAAGTCGGGACACTACAAGAGTGATTGTCCCCAAGTCAAAAAGAGAACATCAAAGAAGAAGGTGCTCAAAGCAACATGGGATGACTCGAGCGCGTCCTTAGAAGAGGAGTCCAACACCAAGCAAGTTGCTAATTACGCCTTAATGGCCATCGGAGAGGAGGTAACGAATTTAATAGATGCAAATTTATCATTTGATGAATTATTAAATGCCTTCCATGACTTATTTGATGAATGCAAGATTATTAGTCGAAAATACAAATTGCTAAAAAAGGAGCATGATAGTCTTACTTGTAATTTCGATAAGTTAAAAACTGAATATCATGATTGTTTAGGTTCATGCATAAAATGTCCTGATCTAGAAACTCTCCAAAAGGAAAACTTGCTACTTAAGGACACCTTGAAGAAATTCGAGGTTGGTAGCAAGTCCTTGAACATGATCCTTGCAAACAAGGGTCACGTTTCCAAAAGAAGTAGAATCGGATTTGTGAGAAGTCCTCACCAAAATCCAACCAACTTAGACACAAAACGCATTATTGTCCATTCAAGAAAATTAGTCCGAACAAATTAATTTGGGTTCCTAAAGGAACCATGATAAATTCTATGCAACATGATAAACAATGTAGATCTATTTTTGAGGCACCCAAAAGCAAATGGGTACCTAAAAATCATCCTTTCTTGTAGAAACCTATACCATCCCAAGCTAAGAGCAAGAGATGGTACCTTGATAGTGGATGCTCAAGGCATATGACCGGAGATCCATCTCAATTCTCTAAGCTCACTAGCATAGACGAAGGCTATGTCACCTTCGGAGACAACAACAAGGGTAAAATCATTGGCAAAGGAACCATAGGTAACAAATCCAACTTCTTTATCGAAGATGTTTTGTTAGTTGATGGTTTAAAATATAACCTCTTGAGCATTAGTCAATTATGTGATAAAGGATATATTGTCAAATTCGAATCTAATGCTTGCATCATTGAAAAACCACACAAAAACACGTCTATGATTGTATTAAAACAAAACAACGTATACACTATTGACATCAATGATTTGTGTAATGAAATGTGTTTTTTGGTTTTGAATGAGGATGCTTGGCTATGGCATAGAAGATTAGGTCATGCTAGCATGAAACTAATCACTCAAATATCATCTAAAGAACTTGTAAGAGAAATTCTTCATATCAAGTTCATCAAAGATAATGTATGTGATGCTTGCCAATTAGGTAAACAAATTAATGGCAATTTCAAATCTAAGAATCAAATAAGCACCTCTAGGCCCTTACAATTGATCCATATGGACTTGTTCGGACCAATCTCTACATCAAGCCTAGGAGGTAGCAAATACGCCTTCGTCATTGTGGATGACTATAGCAGATACACATGGACTTACTTCTTAAAACAGAAAAATGAATGCTTTAGATATTTTACCAAGTTTTGTAAACTTATTCAGAATGAGAAGGGTTCTATGATTTCGTCAATTAGAAGTGATCATGGTGGTGAATTTCAAAACCATGATTTCCAAGAATTTTGTGAACTCAATGGATACAACCATAATTTCTCTACTCCTAGAAATCCTCAACAAAATGGAGTAGTATAAAGAAAAAATCGAAATTTATAAGAAATGGCCAGAACAATGTTGAATGAACATAGCCTACCCAAATATTTTTGGGCCGAAGCCGTAAATTCTGCATGCTATATTTTGAATAGAGTTCTAGAAAGACCCTTACTCACTAAAACTCCCTATGAGTTATGGAACAACAAAAAACCCAATGTTTCATATTTTAAAGTGTTTGGGTGTAAGTGTTTTATTTTGAATGAAAAAGATAACTTAGGAAAATTTGATGCTAAATCCGATGAAGGAATCTTTCTTGGTTATTCTTCGGTTTCTAAAGCTTTTCGTATCTTCAATAAAAGAACTTTAATTATTGAAGAATCCATTCATGTTGTCTTTAATGAGATTTCCGAAATCACGAAAAATGATTTTGAAGATGATGTTAATTTTGATTCCTTGAATTTAAATGAAACCCCATCTCCAACTAGCAACTTGAATGCATCCACTTCCGAAATATCCTTACCCAAGGATTGGAAGTATGTAGATGCTAATCCTAAGGAGCTAATCTTAGGAGACACATCAAAGGGGGTTCAAACATGTTCTTCTTTTAAAAAATTTTATTCCAACGCCGCTTTTCTCTCCCAAATTGAACCCAAATGTGTTGACGATGCCATGAAAGATGATTCATGGATTATCGCAATGTAAGATGAATTAAATCAATTTGAGAGAAATGAGGTGTGGAAGCTTGTTCCTATGCCAAATGACCATTTAGTTATTGGTACTGAATGAGTTTTTAGAAACAAGCAAGATGAATATGGTATCGTAGTTAGAAACAAGGCTAGATTAGTGGCCAAAGGTTTCAACCAAGAAGAAGGTATCGATTACGAAGAAACCTTCGCTCCTGTGGCTCGATTAGAAGTCATAAGGATGCTCCTTGCCTACGCTAGTAGTAATAATTTTCAGTTGTTTCAAATGGATGTTAAAAGCGCTTTTCTTAATGGCTTTATTTCCGAAGAAGTCTATGTTGAACAACCTCCTGGATTTGAAAATAATAGCCTCCCTAATCATGTGTTTAGATTAACTAAAGCTCTCTATGGTTTAAAACAAGCTCCGAGGGCCTGGTATGAGAGACTTAGTTCTTTTCTTATCGAAAATAATTTCACAAAAGGCAAGGTTGATACTACATTGTTCATCAAGAATTTTGAAAATGATTTTCTCATTATTCAAATTTATGTTGATGATATCTTTGGTTCTACGAATGAATCTCTTTGTGAATCTTTTGCTAAAACTATGAGTCTTGAATTCGAAATGAGTTTAATGGGAGAATTAACATTCTTCTTAGGCTTACAAATCAAACAACTAAGCAATGACATCTTTATTAGTCAAACTAAATATGTTATGAATTTGCTAAAAAAGTTTAATATGAATAACTCAAAAGCTATTAACACTCTTATGAGCACCTCCACTAAGTTAGAAATCGATGAAAATGGAGAAAGCTTCGATAAAAAAACTTAGAGGGGCATGATAGGAAGTTTACTTTACCTCACTGCAACTAGACCAGATATCATGTTCAGTGTAGGACTTTGTGCTAGATTTCACTCAAACCCTAAGATATCTCATCTCAAAGCAGTTAAAAGAATACTTAGATATCGTAATAGTACCACAAATCTAGGATTATGGTACCCAAAATCACAGAATCTTGAGTTAATTGCTTATGCTGATGCGGACTTTGCTGGCTGTAAACTAGATAGAAAAAGCACATCAGGAACATGTCAATTTTTAGGACATGCCCTTGTTTCTTGGTCATCTAAGAAACAAAACTCAGTTGCACTATCAACAACCGAAGTTGAATATATTGCTGCAAGTGCATGTTGTGCACAAGTTGTATGGATGAAAAACACCTTAGAAGATTATAAAATTCATCTTAAAAATATTTCCATTAAATGTGATAACACAAGTGCAATATGCTTAACGAATAATCCTATACAAGATCAAGTTACTAATCATAATATAATCATAGAGTTCATTGATACTAAACATCAACTAGCTGATATGTTTACAAAACCTCTAAATGAAGAACAATTTGATTTCATAAAGAAGAGAATTAGGAATGTTGATGTGTCCGAATACATAAACTAGTTAAAATTATCTTTCGGACTTTATTGAATGATCAAATCACTTAATTGCCATTACATGCCTAAATAACATGTTGGAAAGTATGTGTTGAATACAAAAATTTTCATAACAATAAGCATGTTTGTTCTTCATGATTGTATTTGAAAATCAATAGCAGAGTCTTGTCCGAATGCATGAAAGTGTTAATTTCATTTTCGGATTCGCTTAACAATTGGTATCCTAACAATCAGATTTTCTCATACACTTATGAAAAATATTTTTCTGAAATGGATTTGATGAAATGATTCCTGCTTATAAATTCCATCTTGAAATATGAATGATAGTGTTTTTACTTGCAAAGACTTGTTTCACATCCATATCTTGATCCTTTTAAAATGAAGCATGATTTAATCTCTCATCGATTTTAACTTCACTCAAAGTAAAATCACAAATAGCCTTCCTCCTTTATGCAAAAAGATTATAACAAATAAAAAGGAAGATGTATTCAACGCAATCTATGTATCATGCTTTCCTTTATATGCTTGAAAAATCACATGTAAAGGCATGAATAACTATCACACTTATGCTCAAAATTCGCTTATTGTTCTCCTGCTATCACAATTACCATGCATTTTGTTGATGACAAAGGGGGAGAAATATATGAGTATTAATGCCATGCTTGCATCACCGAGAAATATATGAGCATTAATGTCATGCTTGCATCATCGAGAAATATATGAGTATTAATGCCATGCTTGCATCACCAAGAGATATATGAATTGATGCTATGATTGCTATAATTTGCATTATGCCTTGTTTGTATTATGTAATGATATCAAAATCTTACTTCGCAGTTTTATATTTTGATATCTTACAATATGATGAATTGCTACTATTACCATCATTCAAACCTGTTATGTAAAATTTGAAAATGAATGTCAAGCCTTGACATCATCTTCAAAGAGAAACATCATGATAGGAATCATGATGGGAGTATTGATAAGTTTAAATGATTTTAACTTATCAATATGTCTCTTGAATTCAAAGGTTTTGAATTCAAGAATGACTTGTCTCAAGTATGGTATATAGACAGGGGGAGTTAAGGTTAACTCTATTATCAATTGATTGTCATCATCAAAAAGGGGGAGATTGTTGAATCTCGGATTTTGATGATGAAGTCAATTGTCATTTGTTATCTAATCGATATGTTGAGATAAGTGCGCAGGATTAACTATGATGAAAATAAGATATGCAACAAGAGTTGCGCCGGAGTCAAGACAATGATCGCGTTGGGAGTTCGAGAGTTCGACGGAAGTTCGGACAGTCGTCGGAGGTTCTGCGGGAACAAATCCAAGAAGTCCATGAGCTTGCCAAATAAGCTTGTCGGAACTCGCCAAGTGGATCGTCGCAAGTCCAGAGTTTGCCGGTAGTCCACAGGAGTACCACCGAGGGTTCATCCGATGATCGACGGAAGTTCACCAAAAGTTCGCCGGAAGAAGTGATTGACACACCGAAGCAAGTTGCAGTAAATATCTTAGGAAAAATCATAGTTAATACAATGATTAAGTTAGAAATGGGAGGTGATCCCATTAACTTAATCTTGGGACAATTGGGCCCCTGAAAAACCTAAATTCGGCCGAATGGATCAACCCATTCGGACCCTGATTTCTGCCAGGCGGTTCAACCGCCTCAGTTAGGCGGTGGCACTGCTTGAGCTCAGTCTTCGAGCTCTGGCAGGAGGTGCAACCGCCCATGACAGAGGTGGCACCACCTGGGCTCAGTCTTCGAGCTCTGGCTGAGCGGTGCAACTGCCTCAGTCAGGAGGTGGCACCGCTTGAGCTCGGACTTCGAGCTCTGGCAGGAGGTGCAACCGCCCCTGACAGGAGGTGGCACCGCCCAGAGGCTCAGTCTTCGAGCTCTACCAAGCGGTGCAACCACTCCAGTCAGGTGGTGCAACCGCTAGATCCCGGAATTCCGGGAATTGACAGTTTTGAGGTCCAAATTCAAACTGGGTTGGGGCCTATAAATACCCCACCCATTCAGCACTGAAAGGAAACATACAAACACCAAAATCCTGATCTTATTCTGTGATTCTTAGAGCTCAAAATTATTGTAAAAGCCAAAAGTTCTTCTCCCTCTTTTCTTCCAAGTTCTGATCTTTAAAGAGAGGAGAGAAAATTCTGTAAGGGTTGTCTCCTAAGCCCGTCAAAAGGAGTGAAACTGTAAAAGGGTGGTTGGCCTTCGCCTTTTGAAGGAAGGCCTCTAGTTGATGTTGGTGACCTCATCGGTGGAGGAAGCCAAAAGTGGAGTAGGTCAAGATTGATCGAACCACTCTAAATCTCAGTTTGCATTTACTTTGAGCATCTTATCCTTACTGCAAATCTCCTCAAAAGCTTACTGCTTTCTGCGCATATACGATCGGGTTTCAAGCTTTGCACTTTCCGAATCGGCGTTTAGACGTAAATCAGTTTTATCGTACGATCATCATATTTCAGTTTGCGTTTACGTTTTGATATCTATCATAACTGCAAACTGCCTTTATATCCTTGCTTTAATTGCATCTCGCTTAATCAAGTAATTTACGAATCAGAATTTCGACATAAATCATTTTTTTTGTACGAATATCATATTTCATTTTGGGCCTACTATCTGATTTGAACCATAACTGCAAACTGCACTTATATCTTTGCTGCATCTCGCTTAATCAAAAGTTAAAGTGATTTACGAATCGACTTTCCTACCAAAATCACTTTTATCGAACGAACGCGATTTTTATCGTAGAAGGTTTTCCGCTGCACTAATTCACCCCCCCTCCTCTTAGTGCTCTTGATCTTAACACCTATTGGCCAAGCAATTGAACTCGGGCTCAGGTTTGAACTGGCGAGTCGTTGGGTGGCATGCCGAAATGCACATGCCGTAGCGCACGCGTGTGTCAGAGCGCTCGTGCCCTAATGAGCGGGGCGATGCAGGTTCTGGTAGGAAATTACCTATCATGAGCGGACTTTTGGGCGAGAAATTTAGAGACTAGAGAATCTGGGGAGATCTAGGGAGTTATGGCGGGTTTAAATTCTGCGATCATCTCTTCCCTCAAGGAGCCCAAACATCATCTCAAGGTGGATTCACCCCACCTTTATAAGTTCCCCCTAGAGCAGTCGCCGCAACATTGCTTAGTCTCCTGTTCCATGTCTCGACTGCTTCTTCCTAACCTTGAGGTCAGGATGTCTCTGTCTTCCTCTTCCTCTTCCTCATCATCATCATCTTCATCACCATCTTCATCATCTTCTTCTTCTTCTTCTTCTTCTTCTTCTTCTTCTTCAGGTCGGTCGGCTGTCGGGGCGCATGAGTCATCCTTTGGGAGCCCAAGGGTAGAGGTTATCAGTACGTCCTTAGGCGGCATGCCCCTGGGAGTCACAAAGGCCTCTGCTGCCCTTAAATTAATGCAGTGTGGCATGACGTGGACTTAGTGGTGACCGAGGAACTATTGAATCTCGAATTTTGATGATGAAACCAATTGATAGTATTTATGATTTGATCTATGTTTTGAGTGATGCATGATGCTTCGATTAGGGAGAGACAATTAAACGAAAGAATCATGTTGGGCCGAAGGAAAATATGTCCGAAGATTGGACATCACGTCGAAGGATCAAACGACATATCGGCAGAAGGCTTCAGTCCATGGTTTCGGGTATCAGGCCAAGAAGAGCAGATAATGCGCTAAGGATATCGGAGTTGCGGAGGTCAACTAGCTGATTGGGCAATAGGCCGCAAGAGAGGACGATGCTCCGAAGAATCGAACGAACCATCAATGGACCAATAACATGCCGGACAACATGATTCATGCTTAGTAATAATTATCTAGATTGAAGTGAGTTTTATGTATGCAGGATTAACTACAATAGTAAGGCATAAAGCAAAATGAAGTCCCATAGTTGAGAACAAGATTTTGTTGGGAGTTCGAGAGTTCGTCGGAAGTCTGGACGTTCGTCGAAAGTTCTGCCAGAACAAATCGAGAAGTCGAAGAGCTTGCCAAAGAAGCTCATCGAAACTTACTAGGAAGAATGTCGTGAAGTCCAGGAGCTTGCCGGGAGTCCACTGGAACATTGTCGAGAGATCGTCAGAAGTTCGTCGGAAGCTCGCCGGAAGAAACCTTGACTTATTGGACTTATTTAGCTTAGTGTATGCCTTAGAATTTATAGTTAGCATATAATTGGGATTGGAATTGGGCCAACCTAATTAGAGGCTAGTTGGGCTCATGTAAGGATTGTGTTGGGTCAAGTAAAAAGGCCTAAATAGTGACCCAAGAGGTGGCACCATCATGGCATAGTCTCTGAGACTGTGTCAAGTGATGGTACCACCCAGACACAGTCTCTTAGAGGCTCTTAGGCGGTGGTACCATAATTCTGGGCGATGGTACCGCCTAGTGTCAAGCGGTGGTACCACCCAATGCAGTGTTAGTGTCAAACTGATATTGGTGGTGGTACCGCCCAGCACATGTGGTGGTACCTCCCGTACCCAGGAACCCGGGATGAGATATTTTTAGGCTCTATGTTTGAATCAACTTGAGGCCTATAAATACCCCTCTCATCCCTAGTTAACTTACATAGGCACAGAGAGTTTTAAAGTGAGAAAATGCTATTGCAATCACTTGAGAAATCCCCTCTTCTAGACCTAAGTTTAGAATTCTTTTTAGAGAGGAGTGAGTGCTTGTAAAGGTTGTCTCCTAAACCTATGAAAAGGAAAAGAGAGGTGTAAAAGGTGGTTAGTCTTTGCCTATTGAAGGAAGACCGATAGTGGATGCCGGTGGCCTCGACGGAAGAGGAATCGGTGGAGTGGATGTAGGTCATGACGATCGAACCACTATAACTCAGTTTGCATTTACTTCTTGTAATTTACATTTACTGCAAACTACCCTTCCTTACTCTTACTTGCATTACATCCACTACATGCTTCCGTACACTTTTAATTTCAAGATATCTTTCTAAACTCGATTTTCAATAAACGAAAGTTTTCCAAAATCGATAATTTTACGGCTGCACTAGTTTACCCCCTCTTAGTGCCAACTCATTCCTACCAGTTAGTATCAGAGCCTTGTAATTTCTCATTTGGTTTAACATCTAAGAGAAATGGCTCTTTTCGGCTTTCAAGAGGGTTACTCTCTCATTCGTCCTCCCTTATTCAATGGGACGGACTATATATTGAAAAATTCGAATGAGAGTTTTCTTGCCTTTATTGGATTTGAATTTGTGGAATATTATCGAAAGTGGTTTTCGAAGGTCTTCTCTTCTAATGAACCATTGGAATGATTTGGAGAAGAAGACTTTTTCTTTAAATGCTAGAGCTATGAATGCTCTATTTTGTGCTTTAGACAAAAAAGAATTTAATCGAATTTCTATATGCGAAATGACTTTCGATATTTGGCACACTCTTGAAATCACACACGAAGGCACTACTAGAGTTAAAGATTCTAAAGTTAATCTTTTAATGCACGATTTTAAACTATTTCAAATGAAGCCGAGTGAAACCATTGTTGACATGTACACTAGTTTTACGGATGTCGTCAATGATCTAAAAGATCTTGATAAAACTTTTTCAAATTTTGAACTTGTTAGTAAAGTTTTACGATCACTTTCTGAAAATTACAATTCGAAAGTAACGACTATTCAATAATCAAAAAAATTAAATACTTTTTGGATTGAAGAACTTATCGGGTCTCTAATGACCTATGAAATGACCAATGTGGCATAAAATAAACTTGAGGATAACTTTCCAAAGAACAGAAAGGATTTCAGACTTAGAACAATTAAAGACCATTCGAGCATAAGCTCATGTGATGGTGAACTTGAACTCCTCACTATGAAATTTAAAAAGTTCATAAAATAAAAATTAAAGAACAAAAAGAACGCAACTACTTGCTATGAACGCAAGAGAGAAGTGTTGAATCTCGGATTTTGATGATGAAGTCAATTGTCATTTGTTGTCTAATCTATGTGTTGAGATAAGTGTGCAGGATTAACTACGATGAAAGTCAGACAAGCAGCAGGAGTTGCGCCGAAGTCAAGATCATGATCACATTGGGAGTTCGAGAGTTCGACGGAAGTTCGGACGGTCGTCGGAGGTTCTGCGAGAATAGATCCGAGAAGTCCGGAAGCTTGCCAAGCGAAGCTTGTCGGAACTCGCCAAGTGGATCATCGCAAAATCCAGGAGTTTGCCGGAAGTCCGCAGAAGCATCACCGAGGGTTCATCGGATGATCGACGGAAGTTCGCCGGAAACTCGCCGGAAGAAGCGATTGTCGTACCGAAGCAAAGCTGCAGAAATTGTCTTAGATTTAATCGTAGTTAGCACGTTGATTAAGTTAGAAATGGGAGGTGATCCCATTAGCTTAATCCTGGGGCAATTGGGCCCCTGAAGAACTCAGATTGGGTCGAATGGTTCAACCCATTCGGACCCAAGTTGCTGTGGGCGATGCAACCGCCCCAGCCAAGAGGTGCAACCGCCCAGGGCTCAGTCTCCAAGCGAGACTGGGCGGTGCAACCTCCTCTGTCAAGAGGTAGCACCGCCAGAGCTCAAGTTTCGAGCTCTGCCAAAAGGTGCAACCACCGAGCTCGGTCTTCGAGCTCTAGCAGAGAGGTGCAACCTCTCTGGACAGGAGATGCATCGCCTGAGCTCGATCTTCGAGCTCTGGCAGAGAGGTGCAACCACCTCTGGCAGAAAGGTGCAACCACCTCTGGCAGAGAGGTGCAACCTCTCTGGTCAGGAGATGCACCGCCTGAGCTCGGTCTTCGAGCTCTGGCAGAAAGGTGCAACCACCCCTGATAGAGAGGTGCAACCTCTCCAGTCAAGAGGTGCAACCGCCTGATCCCGGAATTCCGGGATTTGATCGTTTTGAGCTCCAAATTTGAACTGGGTTAGGGCCTATAAATACCCCACCCGTTCAGCACAGAAAGGATATAGATCCACTCCGAATTCTTGATCTTTTCTGTGATTCTAAGAGCTCAAAATTGTGTAAAGTCCAAAAGTTCTCCTCTTTCTGTTCTTCAAAGTCTTGAGTTGTAAAGAGAGGAGAGAAAGGATCTGTAAAGGTTGTCTCCTGAGCCTATCAAAAGGAGAGAAACTGTAAAAGGGCAGTTGGCCTTCGCCTATTGAAGGAAGGCCTCTAGTTGACGTCGGCAACCTCATCGGTGGATGAAGCCAAAAGTGGAGTAGGTCAAGACTGACCGAACCACTCTAAATCTCTGGTTTGCGTTTATTTTTTAGCACTTTATCATTACTGCAAACCTCCTACATAGCTACTGCCCTCTGCGCTTTTACGAACGATTCTCTAGACGTAAATCGGTGTTTTCGTACGATCTTTACTGCGAACTGCTTTCTGCACATTCACAAAAAGATTTTCAAAGTTCAGTTTCTGTGTTTAGACGTAAAACTGCATTTAGACGCAAAACTGTGTTTAGACGTAAAACCACGTTTAGACGCAAAACTGCGTTCAGACGCAAAACTGCGTTCAGACGTAAAACTGCGTTCAGACGTAAAACTGCGTTCAGACGCAAAACTGCGTTCAGACGCAAAACTACGTTCAGACGTAAAACTTCGTTTAGACGTAAAACTGCATTTAGACGTAAAACTGCGTTTAGACGCAAACTGCATTTAGATGTAAACTGCTCTTAGACGCAATCTGCGCTTAGACGCAAACTGCGCTTAAATACAAACTGTGAATCGGCTTTTGCATCATAATAGATTTCATTGAACGAACTCACCTTTCGGTTTTAAATTGCTGTAAGATTTCCGCTGCACTAATTAACCCCCCCCCTCTTAGTGCTCTAGATCCTAACAATTGGTATCAGAGCAAGGTTAACTCTCTAACGGATTAAAACCCAAGAGAGATGGCATACGCCGGAAACCAAGAGGGGCATTCTATTACACGTCCACCCATGTTCAGTGGGACGGACTACACCTATTGGAAGACCCGAATGCGGATCTTTCTTATTTCTATGGATTTTGAACTGTGGAACCTTGTTGAAAATGGATTTTCAAAGTCTTCTCTTCCAATGATCGATTGGAATGAATTAGAGAAGAAGGCTTTTGCTCTTAATGCAAAGGCTATGAATGCCTTATTTTGCGCACTTGATAAAAACGAGTTTAATCGTGTTTCAACTTGCGAAACTGCATTTGATATTTGGCACACACTCGAAGTGACCCACGAGGGCACAAGTAGAGTGAAAGAGTCAAAAATCAATCTGTTGTTACATTCTTTTGAACTTTTTCGAATGAAACCAAGTGAAACCATTGGCGACATGTTTACCCGTTTCACGGATGTCGTCAACGGTCTAAAAGGACTTGGAAAAAGTTTTTCGGATTTTGAACTCGTAAATAAGATACTAAGATCCCTTCCTAAGAGTTGGGATCCTAAAGTGACTGCTATTCAAGAGGCAAAAGATCTGCGCAACTTCCCTCTTGAAGAACTAATCGGGTCATTAATGACCTACGAAATGACTTGTAAAGCTCATGAAGAGCAAGAAGACATCCTTCCAAAGAACAGGAAGGATATGGCACTCAAAACTTCTGAATGCCACTTGAGAGAAAACTCAAGTGATGAGGACTGTGATGATGACTTGGCACTTCTAACAAGAAAGTTTAAAAAGTTCTTTAAAAGAAACAAGTTTAAGAATGATACAAAAAATAAACTTGAACCCAAGAAGGACCAAGTAATCTGCTATGAATGCAAAAAACCGGGACATTACAAGAGTGATTGTCCCCAAGTCAAAAGGAGAACGTCAAAGAAAAAGGCGCTTCAAGCAACTTGGGATGACTCAAGCGCATCCGAAGAAGAGGAGTCCAACACCGAGCAAGTTGCTCATTACGCCTTAATGGCCATCGAAGATGAGGTAACAAATTCAATATATGCAGATTTATCATTCGATGAATTATTAAATGCTTTCCATGAATTGTTTGATGAGTGTAAGATTATCAGTAGTAAATACAAACTGCTAAAAAAGGAGTATGATAGCCTTATTTATAATTTCGATAAGTTAAATACTGAATATCATGATAGTTTAAGCCCATGCATGAAATGCCATGATCTAGAAACTCTCAAAAAAGAAAACTTGCTACTTAAGGACACCTTGAAGAAATTCGAGGTTGGTAGCAAGTCATTGAACATGATCCTTACAAACAAGGGTCACGTTCCCAAACGAAGTGGTATTGGATTCGTGAGAAGTCCTCACCAAAATCCAACCACCTTCATAAAAGGCCCCATCTTACATGTTAGACATTAAAGCAAATGCAACTTTTGTTGCAAGTTTGGACATAAGACGCACTATTGTCCATTTAAGAAAATTAGTCCAAACAAATTGATTTGGGTTCCTAAAGGAACCATAATAAACTCTATGCAACATGATAGAAAATGTAGATCTATTTGTGAGGCACCCAAAAGCAAATGGGTACCTAAACATCATCCCTTCTTGTAGAAAACTAAACCATCGCAAGCTAGGAGCAAGAGATGGTACCTTGATAGTGGATGCTCAAGGCATATGACCGGAGATCCATGTCAATTCTCTAAGCTCACTAGCATAGACGAAGGATATGTCACCTTCGGAGACAACAACAAGGGTAAAATCATTGGCAAAGGAACCATAGGTAACAAATCCAACTTCTCTATTAAAGATGTTTTGCTAGTTGATAGTTTAAAACATAACCTCTTGAGCATTAGTCAATTATGTGATAAAGGATATATTATCAGATTTGAATCTAATGCTTGCATCATTGAAAAACCATACAAAAACATATCTATGATTGCATTAAAACAAAATAACGTATACACTATTGACATCAATAATTTATGTAATGAAATGTGTTTTTCTGCTTTGAATGAGGATGCTTGGATATGGCATAGAAGATTAGGTCATGCTAGCATGAAACTAATCACTCAAATATCATCCAAAGAACTTGTAAGAGGAATTCCTCATATCAAGTTCATCAAAGACAATGTATGTGATGCTTGCCAATTAGGTAAACAAATTAAGAGTAGCTTCAAATCTAAAAACCAAATAAGCATCTCTAGGCCCTTACAATTGATCCATATGGATTTGTTCGAACCTATCTCCACATCAAGCCTAGGAGGTAGCAAATACGCCTTTGTCATCGTGGATGACTATAGCAGATACACATGGACTTACTTCTTAAAACAGAGGAATGAATGACTTAGATATTTTACCAAGTTTTGCAAACTTGTTCAGAATGAGAAAGGTTCTATGATTTCGTCAATTAGAAGTGATCATGGTGGTGAATTTCAAAACCATGATTTCCAGGAATTTTGTGAACTCAATGGATACAATCATAATTTCTCTACTCCTAGAAATCCTCAACAAAATGGAGTTGTAGAAAGAAAAAATCGAAATTTACAAGAAATGGCAAGAACCATGTTGAATGAATACAACTTACCCAAATATTTTTGGGCTGAAGCCGTAAATACTGCATGCTACATTTTGAATAGAGTTCTAGTAAGACCTCTACTAACCAAAACTCCCTATGAGTTATGGAACAATAAAAAACCCAATGTTTCATATTTTAAAGTCTTTGGGTGTAAGTGTTTTATCCTAAATGAAAAGGACAACTTAGGAAAATTTGATGCTAAATCTGATGAAGGAATCTTTCTTGGTTATTCTACTGTTTCTAAAGCCTTTCGTATCTTCAATAAAAGAACTTTAATTATTGAAGAATCCATTCATGTTGTTTTTAATGAGATTTCCGAAATCACGAAAAATGATCTTGACGAAAATGTTAATTTTGATTCTTTGAATTTAAACGAGACCCCTTCTCCAACGAACAACTTGGATGCATCCACTCCCGAAATATCCTTACCCAAGGATTGGAAGTATGTAGATGCTCATCCCAAGGAGCTAATCTCAGGAGACACGTCAAAGGGGGTTCAAACACGATCTTCTCTTAAAACCTTTTGTGCAAATGCCGCCTTTCTCTCCCAAATTGAACCCAAATGCGTTGACGAAGCCATGAAAGATGATTCATGGATTATCGCAATGCAAGATGAATTGAATCAATTTGAGAGAAATGAGGTGTGGAAGCTTGTTCCTAGGCCAAATGACCATTTAGTTATTGGTACTAAATGGGTCTTCAGAAACAAGCAAGATGAAAATGGTATCGTGGTTAGAAACAAGGCTAGATTAGTGGCCAAAGGTTTCAACCAAGAAGAAGGTATCGATTACGAAGAAACCTTCGCTCCTGTGGCTCGATTAGAAGCCATAAGGATGCTCCTTGCCTACGCTAGTAGTAATAATTTTAAACTGTTTCAAATGGATGTTAAAAGCGCTTTTCTAAATGGCTTTATTTCCGAAGAAGTTTATGTTGAACAACCTCCTGGATTTGAAAATAATAGCCTCTCTAATCATGTGTTTAGATTAACTAAAGCTCTCTATGGTTTAAAACAAGCCCCAAGGGCTTGGTATGAGAGACTTAGTTCATTTCTTATCGAAAATAATTTCACAAAAGGCAAGGTTGATACTACATTATTTATCAAGAATTTTGAAAATAATTTTCTCATTGTTCAGATTTATGTTGATGATATTATCTTTGGCTCTACAAATGAATCTCTTTGTGAATCTTTTGCTAGAACCATGAGTCTTGAATTCGAAATGAGCTTAATGGGAGAATTAACATTCTTCTTAGGTTTACAAATCAAACAATTAAGCAACGGCATCTTTATTAGTCAAACTAAATATGCTATGAATTTATTAAAAAAGTTTAATATGAACAACTCAAAGGCTATTAGAACCCCTATGAGCACCTCCACTATGTTAGAAATTGATGAAAGTGGAGAAAGCTTCAATCAAAAGACTTATAGGGGTATGATAGGAAGTTTACTTTACCTCACTGCCACCAGACCAGACATCATGTTCAGTGTAGGACTTTGTGCTAGATTTCAATCAAACCCTAAGATATCTCATCTCAAAGCAGTCAAAAGAATACTTAGATATCTTAATGGAACCACAAATCTAGGATTATGGTATCCAAAATCAGAAAATTTTGAGTTAACAGCTTATGCTGATGCAGACTTCGCTGGCTGTAGACTAGATAGAAAAAGCACATCAGGATCATGTCAATTTTTAGGACATGCCCTTGTTTCCTGGTCATCTAAGAAACAAAGCTCGGTTGCTCTATCAACAACCGAAGCTGAATATATTGCAGCAAGTGCATGCTGTGCACAAGTTGTATGGATGAAAAACACTTTAGAAGATTACAAAGTTAATCTTAAAGATATTCTCATTAAATGTGATAACACGAGTGCAATATGCTTAACTAAGAATCCTATACAACACTCAAGAACAAAACATATTGATATTAGACACCACTTTATACGAGATCATGTCACTAATCATGACGTAACCATAGAGTTCATCGATACTAAACATCAACTGGCTGACATTTTTACAAAACCTCTAAGTGAAGAACAATTTGATTTCATTAGAAGAGAATTAGGAATGTTGATGTGTCCGAATAGATAAACTCAGTTTTTCGGACTATATGATTGCCATGTTTATATGTGAAAATGTGCAACAAAATCTTGTCCAAATGCATCTTATTTGTTCGAATGCTATAAAACAGATTTATTCGTACACTTTCATGAAAAATAAGTTCCTGAAATAAATCTGATAAAGTGATTCCTGTGTATGTATTTCATCCTGTAATATCTTTGCGGGTTAAATGGATTATAACAAAAAGGGGGAAGAAGTGTTCAAAGCAATCTATGCAAAATTCCTCTATAAGCTTCCTAATATTGTTTTCCTCGTATCACAATTACAATGCTTTTTGTTGATGACAAAGGGGGAGAAACATATGAATTGATAAACACTGCCATGATCATGTCTATGTCATAGTTGCAAATACTTGAGTGATGCTATAAACTATGTTATGGTTATGCCATCCTTGCATCACCAAGGGATATATGAACGTGTGCTATAGTTTGCATTATGTCTTGAGTTGATATCCTATCTTGTGAAGTAAATGCAAACTTGCTAGAATGATTATATGTGTGCATCATGTAATAGTCCCTCGCAGCTTTAAATGATAATGTTCAATTATAGGGTAAATAGTTACAAACACTATCATACAAACTTGATGATGTATGTCAAGCTTTGACATCATTCTTGAAGAGATACATCATGATGAGTATCATGATGGGAGTATTGATAAGTTTAACTGATCTAACTTATCAATACGTCACTTGAATTCTTAGGTCTTGAATTCAAGGTTGACTTATCTCAACAATAGCATATAGATAGGGGGAGTTAAGGATAACTCCATTATCAATTGATTGTCATCATCAAAAAGGGGGAGATTGTTGAATCTCGGATTTTGATGATGAAGTCAATTGTCATTTGTTGTCTAATCTATGTGTTGAGATAAGTGTGCAAGATTAACTACGATGAAAGTCAGACAAGCAGCAGGAGTTGCGCCGGAGTCAAGATCATGATCACATTGGGAGTTCGAGAGTTCGACGGAAGTTCGGACGGTCGTCGGAGGTTCTGCGAGAATAGATCCGAGAAGTCCGGAAGCTTGCCAAGCGAAGTTTGTCGGAACTCGCCAAGTGGATCGTCGCAAAATCCAGGAGTTTGCCAGAAGTCCGCAGAAGCATCACCGAGGGTTCATCGGATGATCGACGGAAGTTCGCCGGAAACTCGCCGGAAGAAGCGATTGACGTACCGAAGCAAAGCTGCAAAAATTGTCTTAGATTTAATCATAGTTAGCACGTTGATTAAGATAGAAATGGGAGGTGATCCCATTAGCTTAATCCTGGGGCAATTGGGCCCCTGAAGAACTCAGATTGGGTCGAATGGTTCAACACATTCGGACACAAGTTGCTGTGGGCGGTGCAACCGCCCCAGCCAAGAGGTGCAACCACCCAGGCTATGTCTCCCAGTGAGACTGGGCGGAGCAACCGCCCCAGCAAAGAGGTGCAACCGCCCAGGGCTCAGTCTCCAAGAGAGACTGGGCGGTGCAACCTCCTCTGTCAAGAGGTAGCACCGCCAGAGCTCAAGTTTCGAGCTCTGCCAAAAGGTGCAACCACCGAGCTCGGTCTTCGAGCTCTGGCAGAGAGGTGCAACCTCTCTGGACAGGAGATGCATCGCCTGAGCTCGGTCTTCGAGCTCTGGCAGAGAGGTGCAACCACCTCTGGTAGAGAGGTACAACCACCTCTGGCAGAGAGGTGCAACCTCTCTGGTCAGGAGATGCACCGCCTGAGCTCGGTCTTCGAGCTCTGGCAGAAAGGTGCAACCACCCCTGATAGAGAGGTGCATCCGCCTGAGCTCAGTCTTCGAGCTCTGCCAGGCGGTGCAACCTCTCCAGTCAAGAGGTGCAACCGCCTGATCCCAGAATTCCGGGATTTAATCTTTTTGAGCTCCAAATTTGAACTAGGTTAGGGCCTATAAATACCCCACCCGTTCAACACAGAAAGGATATAGATCCACTCCGAATTCTTGATCTTTTCTGTGATTCTAAGAGCTCAAAATTGTGTAAAGTCCAAAAGTTCTCCTCTTTCTGTTCTTCAAAGTCTTGAGTTGTAAAGAGAGGAGAGAAAGGATCTGTAAAGGTTTTCTCCTGAGCCTGTCAAAAGGAGAGAAACTGTAAAAGGGCAGTTGGCCTTCGCCTATTAAAGAAAGGCCTCTTGTTGACGTCGGCAAGCTCATCGGTGGAGTAAGCCAAAAGTGGAGTAGGTCAAGACTGACCGAACCACTCTAAATCTCTGGTTTGCGTTTATTTTTTAGCACTTTATCATTACTGCAAACCTCCTACATAGCTACTGCCCTCTGCGCTTTTACGAACGATTCTCTAGACGTAAATCGGTGTTTTCGTACGATCTTTACATCGTAGTTTACGCTTACGCTTTGATTCCATTCATAACTGCGAACTGCTTTCTGCACATTCACAAAAAGATTTTCAAAGTTCAGTTTCTGCGTTTAGACGTAAAACTGCGTTTAGACGCAAAACTGTGTTTAGACGTAAAACCACGTTTAGACGCAAAACTGCGTTCAGACGCAAAACTGCGTTCAGACGTAAAACTGCGTTCAGACGTAAAACTGCGTTCAGACGCAAAACTGCGTTCAGACGTAAAACTGCGTTTAGACGTAAAACTGCGTTTAGACGCAAACTGCGTTTAGACGTAAACTGCTCTTAGACGCAATCTGCGCTTAGACGCAAACTGCGCTTAAATACAAACTGTGAATCGGCTTTTGCATCATAATAGATTTCATTGAACGAACGCACCTTTCGGTTTTAAATTGCTGTAAGATTTCCGCTGCACTAATTCACCCCCCCCCTCTTAGGGCTCTAGATCCTAACAATAAGCACTTTGGAATGAATCGAGCTCATCCGATAACGAGGAGGAAACCGATGAAGAACAAACCAACAAAAGTGAGGCGGCAAACTATGCCTTAATGACTTTCGACGACGAGGTAATCAAAACCCCCTTAATTTATTTTGAAATTACTTGATGTATTTTATATATTATTTTTAAATTAGTATATAAAATATAAAAAGAAATAAATAAATAAAAGGGGATCATTCTTTTCTTTTTCTAGCTAATTTTGAAAATAATTATGAAAATTGCATATTTAATGATGTGATGAAAATATTAAATGTTTTGATACCATAATTGATTATTTTATTTTATGCATAATGATCATGCTTAATAAATTTATATTTTGAAATTATACATGATGATTTTTGTGATTTATGGTGAACTTGAACTCCTCACTATGAAATTTAAAAAGTTCATGAAACAAAAAATAAAGAACAAAAAGAAGGCTACTACTTGCTATGAATGCAAGAAGAGGGAAGCACTTTGGAATGAATCGAGCTCATCCGATGATGAGGAGGAAACCGATGAAGAACAAACCAACAAAAGCGAGGCGGCAAACTACGCCTTAACGACTTTCGACGACGAGGTAATCAAACCCCCTTAATTTATTTTGAAATTACTTGATACATTTTATATGTTGTTTTTAAATTAGTATATAAAATGCAAAAATAAATAAATAAATAAAAGGGGATCATGCTTTTCTTTTGCTAGCTAATTTTGAAAATGATTATGAAAATTACATGTTTAATGATGTGATGAAAATATTAAATATTTTGATACCATAATTGATGATTTTATTTTATACATAAGGATCATGCTTAATAAATTTATATTTCAAAATTATGCATGATGATTTTTATGATTTATGGCTTATCGGTTTGTACCATAATGAAAGTTGCTTTTTTGCTTTTAAAAATGATGCATGTTTTGAATTGGTATAAAAGAAAAAGGGATGCTTCTACGAAACAAACAACTTAAAATGAAACAATAAAAAAGGGAACGTATTTTGAAAATAAATGTTTGTATCATATTTGATGATTTTACTTTTTTTTAAATTATGCATGATGAGTTGAAGTAGTAATGGTTTGAATGCATGAATCGATAATTTTTTTTGTTACATGAATCATGACTCTGTCACTTAATACTCTAAATTATTTTACGATTCATGAAAAATTGAGACATTATGCATGAATCAAGTTCTCGTGTGAATCTATCTATGTTTCCTTCATTGAATTTTTTGAAAAATGATTTTGATGATCATTTTGATTATTTAAAAGGAGAATTGTCGAAATGATTCATGGAATTTTGGATTCATGACTTGATCTTTCATTTGTTTATGAGATGGTTAAAATCTTTGTACCTTCGAAGTCTTCCCTTCTCCTTTCATTTTTTTGAAATTATGCACGTTATATGTTGAAGATTTGAAACCATGTTTTGGTATCATGCATACCCAAGAAATGTTGATTTGACAAATTGAATGAGTTGAAAATGAATGATGATTTTTTCTCTCGATTATAACTGTTAGGATCGGAGCGGCACTAAGAGGGGGGGGGGGTGAATTAGTGCAGCGGATTTAAACATTGGTTTCGACAAATCTTTCGTACGATAAAAATCGGAATCAGAAGTGCTTAACTTGAAAGTGTATTCGCAAAGTTGTGCAGCAAATGTAATGAGGAAATAAAGCAAGTAAGAAGGTTTGCAGTAATGTAAATAGCAGTAATGAAAAGCAAACCAGAGATTACGTCATTTTTAAAGTGGTTCAGTCAAGTGACCTACATCCACTTGCGAGGCCCCTATTCGATGAGGCTCCCACCTTCCACTAGCAAATCTCTTGAAAGGGAAGGGTGAATACCCCTCTTACAACTTTTTACAAGCGGTTCACTCTCTTATAGATTTTCAGCAAGAAAGAAGGAGGTGAACACTAGCAAATTGAAAACAAGACTAGCTAAGACTTTTCTAAGGCCTTTCTCTCAAACAATTGCTGCTCAAAAAGTTGTAATCTCAGCTGAGATTTGAGGGGTATTTATAGGTCTCAAGAGGATTCAAATTTGGGCTCCAAAATTTGAATTCTCTTTGGGTTCCCGATGTTGGCGGTGCCACCGCCTGTCACTGTCACATTGACAGTTCTAGGCGGTGCTACCGCCCAGCTCTCGGGTGCTGGGCGATGCAACCGCCCAGTCTGGCGGTGCCACCGTCAGACCCTTCGGTGCACTTGTTGGGCTTCAAATTTAGCCCAAACCAAGTCTAATTTTAGGCCCAGTTGGCCCCTAACCAGGATATAGGATTATCTCTTAATCTTAATCCTAATTACAAGTGAACTACATAATAAAACACATCCTAAGCAAGTTTTCAACCGCGAATGTCGAGTCTTATTCCGGCGAGCTTTCCGACGAACTTCTTCTGACGGACTCCCAACAAGCTCCCGAACTTGTGATGACTTTAACGAGTAGCCGAGCCTTCTCGGTAATCTCCGTGAACCTCCGATGATCTCTTCGGCGAACTTCCAAAAATTCCGATAGGTTCCCGATTTCTTCTCGGATGGTTCCGACAGCATCTCCGACGATTCTTCGAACTCTTAAACGTCCATCGAACTTGACTCCGGTATTCTTGCTTTGTGTTTTCTGGTTATCATAGTTAATCCTGCACACTTAACTCAATAATATGGATTAGATCAATTAACCCATCAATTGATTTTATCATCAAAATCCGAGATTCAACAATCTCCCCCTTTTTGATGATGACAATCAATTGATGACGGAGTTAAACATAACTCCCCCTATCTATATGCCATATTATGAGAAGGTAAAAACACTTGAATTATATCCCATTGAATTTAAGCATAAACCGATAAGTTCTAACCGTAGAACTTATCGTTATTCTCATTAAGCAATAGTAAATACAAAACTTCGATGAAAATCATTTTCAAGTCGAATGATAAGAGACAATTTTTACTACGGTAGGAGATAAAGATTTTCAACATGAATTTCATGATATAAATGTAAGGCATGCTTTCAATATGATCAATCGATCTTGTGATATTCTCAAAGATTTTGCAAGGCATATAAGACATTCTATTAAAATGATACAAGTCATCACTTTTCTCCCCCTTTATCATCAACAAAAAGGGAATGAGACTTGAAGCATATAATTTGTCATACAAAGATTTTATCATTGATCATACATCATTCAACTATATTATCATTGATAATACAAAGATTTTATCATTCAAAATTAAGTATGCTAAAATATTTACGCAGAGTTCATCTTAAAGGAAAATTCAACATTCATCCATATTATCAAATCTCTTCTTTCTATAAATAACAAAAATTGTAGATGTACAAAGAAGAGATTGGGATAAGAAAAAAAGTTTCAAGTAGTAACTCCAATAAGTCAAGATCATAATTCGAATACAAATCCATTCAAATTCAATTCGTCAACTTGAAACTCATAATCAAGTCATCAAAATCAATTTCGAGATTCAAAATATCATAAAATCATTAATCTTGATCAGATGGGAGCGGTGTTTGACTCAAGATAGGATAAGATAATTTAACAAGTCATTTATAATTGAAAGAGAAGGATCAGATTCACCGAGTAACGGAGAGAGAATGAAAAACTTTACGGAAAATCCATTCAAACAAGTTTATTCTTAGGGACAATTTAACATACCTAATTCCCTTCTAATGAATTCAAATTGGTCTTCATTCAAGGCTTTTTTAAATATATCTGCTAATTGATGCTTTGTGTCAATGAATTCTAGAACAACATCATTGTTAAGGACATGATCGCGTATGAAATGATGCCTAACGTCGATGTGCTTAGTTCTAGAGTGCTGAATTGGATTTTTAGTAAGACATATGGCACTAGTATTATCACATTTTATGGGAATATTTTTAAAGTGAATTCCATAGTCTTCTAATGTATTTTTCATCCAAAGAACTTGTGCACAGCATGCACTTGCAGCAATGTATTCAGCTTCCGCCGTAGATAGTGCAACTGAATTTTGTTTCTTGGAAGTCCAAGAAACAAGTGCATGTCCTAAAAATTGGCATGTTCCAGATGTACTTTTTCTATCTATCCTACATCCGCCAAAATCGGCATCTGCATAAGCTATTAAATCAAATTTTTCAGATTTTGGATACCACAGTCCTAGATTTGGAGTTCCTTTAAGATATCTAAATATGCTTTTAACACTTTTAAGATGAGATAATTTAGGATTTGATTGATACCTAACGCAAAGTTCTACACTAAACATAATATCCGATCTAGTCGCGGTGAGGTAGAGTAGACTACCTATCATTCCCCTATATATTTTTTGATCAAAATTTTCACTATTTTCATCCATATCTAACTTAGTCGCAGTACTCATAGGGGTGTTTATTGCTTTTGAATTATCCATATTAAATTGTTTTAACAATTCTAATGTATATTTAGATTGGTTAAGAAATATACCATCACTAAGTTGTTTGATTTGTAATCCCAAAAAGAAAGTTAATTCACCCATTAAACTCATTTCAAATTCATGACTCATACATTTGGCAAATGATTCACATAGTGATTCATCCGAAGAGCCAAAAATAATATCATCAACATAAATTTACATAATAAAAAAATTATTTTCAAAATGTTTAATAAACAATGTAGTATTAACCTTGCCTTTAGTAAAATTATTTAAAATAAGAAAGGAACTAAGCCTTTCATACCAAGCTCTAGGAGCTTGTTTCAAGCCATAGAGGGCCTTAGTCAATTTGAATACATGGTTAGGAAGAAGAGAATTTTCAAATCCGGGAGGTTGTTCGACATATACTTCTTTGGAAATAAAACCATTCAAGAAAGCACTTTTGACATCCATTTGAAATAGTTTAAAATTATTACTACTAGCATAGGCAAGGAGCATCCTTATGGCTTCTAATCGAGCCACGGGAGCGAAGGTTTCTTCATAATCGATACCTTCTTCTTGGTTGAAACCTTTGGCCACTAATCTAGCCTTGTTTCTAACCACGATACCATTTTCGTCTTGCTTGTTTCTAAAGACCCATTTAGTACCAATGACTAAATGGTCACTAGGTCTAGGAACAAGCTTCCATACCTTATTCTTCTCAAATTGATTCAATTCCTCTTGCATTGCAATAACCCAAAAATCATCTTTTATGGCCTCGTCAATGCATTTAGGTTCGATTTGAGAAAGGAAGGCGGCGTTAGCACAAAAATTCTTGAAAGAGGAACTAGTTTGAACCCCTTTTGATGTATCTCCTATAATTAGCTCCTTTGGATGAGCATCTATATACTTCCATTCCTTGGGTAAGGAAATTTCGGAAGAAGGTGCATCCAAGTTGCTATTTTGAGGAGGGGGTTCATTTAAATTCAAATTATCAAAACCAAGATCATCATCAAAATTATTTTTCTTTAAATTAGAAATTTCATTAAAAACTACATGAATAGACTCTTCTATTACTAACGTTCTTTTGTTAAAAACCCGAAAAGCCTTAGAAACGGAAGAGTAACCAAGAAAGATGCCTTCATCGGATTTAGCATCAAATTTTTCTAAGGCATCCTTTTCATTCAAAATAAAGCATTTACAGCCAAAAACTTTAAAATAGGAAATATTTGGTTTTTTATTATTCCATAATTCATAGGGAGTTTTTGATAGGGATGGTCTTATTAAGACCCTATTCATGATGTAGCAAGCCGTATTTACGGTTTCGGCCCAAAAATACTTAGGTAAACTATGTTCATTTAACATAGTTCTTGTCATTTCTTGTAGGTTTCTATTTTTTCTTTCAACAACTCCATTTTGTTGGGGATTTCTTGGAGTGGAGAAGTTGTGATTGTATCCATTAACTTCACAAAGATTTTAGAAATCACGGTTTTAAAATTCGCCACTGTGATCACTCCGAATTGATGAAATCATAAAGCCCTTTTCGTTTTGAGTGAGTTTACAAAATTTTAAGAAGCACTTGAAGCAATCACTTTTGTGGACTAAGAAATAGGTCCAAATGTACCTAGTATAGTCATCCATAATTACAAATGCATATTTGCTTCCTCCTAGACTTGTTATGTCAATTAGTCCGAATAAGTCCAAATGGATCAATTGTAGTGGTCTAGTGGTGCTAATTTGATTTTTTGGTTTAAAACTAGTTTTTATTTGTTTACCTAGTTGACATGCATCACATACTTTGTCCTTAGTAAACTTCATATTTGGAATCCCTCGTACTAATTCTCTTGATGAGATCTTAGATATTAGTTTCATGCTTGTATGGCCTAATCTCCTATGCCAAAGCCAAGCAACATCATTTAGAGCGGAGAAGCACATTTCATTACTTAGTTCATCAAGGTTGATGGTGTAGACATTATTTTGTTTTAATGCAATCATAGTCAAGTTATTGTTTTGTTTTTCGATAATACACATATTTGATTCGAATCTAACGATATAACCTTTATCTCATAGTTGACTAATACTCAAGAGATTATGTTTCAATCCATCAACTAGTAAAACATCATCAATGGAAAAACTAAATTTGTTACCAATAGTTCCCTTGCCAATGATTTTGCCTTTGTTGTTGTCTCCGAAGGTGACGTACCCTTCTTCTTTGCTAGTGAGCATAGAGAAATTAGATGGATCTCCAGTCATATGTCTTGAGCATCCACTATCGAGATACCATCTCTTGCTCCTAGCTTGTGGGTTTGTCTACAAAAGAGGATGACTTTTAGGTACCCATTTGATTTTGAGTGCCTCAAAAATTGATCTACTAACTTTGTTATTTATTATTGAATCCTTTATAGTTCCTTTAGGAACCCATATTAATTTTTGTGAACTAATTTTCCTAAATGAGCATTTGTAGGTAATATGTTCGAATTTGCAACAGAAGTTACATTTCATATAAGAGGAAACATGTAATGTAGGTCCTTTTATGAAAGTGGTAGGATTTTGATGTAATCCTTTTACAAATCTAATTCCATTTCTATTTGCGACGTGACCCTTGTGTGCAAGGATCATATCTAATCCTTTACTACCAACCTTAAACTTGTTTAAGGTTTCTTTAAGAAGCAAATTTTCATTTTTTATTGCTTCTAAATGCTCACACTTAGAGCATGGAGGAGTTTGAAGACTATCAAACTTATCTTGTAGCAAAGTATGCTCTTTCTTTAAGATACTTAACTTCTTGCTAATAGTTCTACATTCATCAAATAATTCATGAAAAGCGATAGAGAGTTCTTCAAAAGATAAATCTTCATTAAATAAATCACATACCTCTTCTCCTAAAGCCATTAGCGCGTAATGAGCAACTTGCTCGGTGTTGGACTCCTCTTCTTCGGACGTGCTTGAATTATCCCACGTTGCCTTGAGCGCCTTCTTCTTTGATGTTCTCTTTTTGGCTTGAGGACAATCGTTCTTGTAGTGTCCTAGTTTTTTACACTCATAGCAAATCACTTGGTCCTTCTTTTGTTCAACTTTATTTTTTGTATTATTTTTAAATTTGTTCTTTCTTAAATATTTTTTAAATTTTTGAGTCAAAAGTGCAATGTCATTGTCAATGTCCTCATCACTTGATGTTCCTTTCAAGTGGTCTTCTTGTGATGTAAGTGCCATATCCTTCCTGTTCTTTGGAAGGGGGTTCTCGAGCTCGTCATGAGCTTGACATGTCATTTCGTAGGTCATTAGAGACCCAATAAGTTCTTCAAGAGGGAATGTTTTGAGGTCCTTGGCCTCTTGAATGGCCGTAACTTTTGGATCTCAACTTTTAGGTAGAGATCTTAAGATTTTGTTTACTAGTTCAAAGTTAGAAAAATCTTTACCAAGAGCTTTGAGTCCATTGATGACATCCGTGAAACGGGTGTACATGTCTCCGATAGACTCACTTGGTTTCATTCGGAAAAGTTCATAAGAGTGCACAAGGATGTTGATTTTGGACTCTTTCACTCGGCTAGTGCCTTCATGAGTGACCTCAAGAGTTCTCCAAATATCAAAAGCCGAATCACAAATTGAAATACGATTAAACTCATTTTTATCTAATACACAAACTCATTTTGATGATGAAACCACTTGATATATGTTTATGATTTAAACTGCATTTTGAGTGATGCAGGTCTACTCGATTAGGTTTAGACAGTTGACGCAAGAGGAATTGACGTTACGCCGGAAGAGATCATGTCAGGATATTGGATGGCTGAATGCTTCGGATGTCGGGCATCGGGCCAAGGAGAGCGAAATTGCGCCAACGATATCGGGGTTGCGGAGGTCAACCGCCGATTGGGCAACAAGCCGCAAGAGAGGACGATGCACCGAAGAATCGGACGAAGCGCCAACCAATGACGTGCCGGGCAACGGAATGTCAATTCGCGTTGAAATAATTATCTAGATCGGACTAGAGTTTTGGTTTGTGTGTGCAGGATTAACTACGATAACGATAAAGACATAAAGCGAAACAAAGTGCTGGAGTCAAGCGCAAAGGATTCGTTGGGAGTTCGAGAGTTTGACGGAAGTCCGAAGGTTCGTCAGGAATGCTGCCGGAACTAGCTGAGAATGAGTAGGGAGCTTGCCGAAGGGTTTTTCGGAAGCTCGCCGGAAGGTTCGTTGGAAGTTTGCGGAGCTCACCAAGAAAGATCAGAGCTTACCGAAGAAGCTCGTTGGAACTCGCCAAGATCAAATCGTGAAGTCTAGGAGCTTGCCGGGAGTCCGCAGAATGGTTTCCGAGAGTTTATCGGAAGACCGTCGGAAGTTTGCCGGAAGCTCGCCGGAAGAAGTCTTGACTTACAGACATTGTAATAGCTTAGAAAATATCTTTAAATTCATAGTTAGCACGTTAATTAGGGTTAGGATTAGGTGTTAATCTTATAACCCAAGTAGGGGCCAATTGAGCCCAAGTTCGGACTGGTTTGGGCCAAGTTTGGAGCCCAACTAGTGAGCTGAATTGGCCTAGGCGGTGGCACTGCCTAGGCTGGGCGGTGGCACCGCCCAGCACCCGAGAGCTAGGCAGTGACACCTCCTGGGCTGGGCGGTTACACCGCCCAGCACCCGAGCGTTGGGCGGTTGCACCGCCAGCATCGGGAACATAAGAGAATTCAAATTTTTGGAGCCCAAATTTGAATCCTCTTGAGGCCTATAAATACCCCTCATGTCTCAGCTGAGAATATAACTTTTGTGCAGCAAGTGATTGAGAGAAAAGTCTTAGAAGAGTCTTTGCCTTTCTTGTTTTTAATTTGCTAGAGTTCTCCTCATTCTTTCTTGCTGAAAATTTGTAAGAGGTTGAACTGCTTGTAAAAGGTTATAAGAGGGGTATTTGCCCTTCCATTTCAAGAGATTTGCTAGTGGAAGGTGGGAGCCTCATCGAAGAGGGGCCTCGCAAGTGGATGTAGGTCATTTGACTGAACTACTCTAAAATCGACGTAATCTCTGGTTTGCATTTCATTATTGCTATTTACATTACTGCAAACCTTCTTGCATGCTTTAGTTCCTTATTACCTTTGCTGCACAACTTTAAGAATACGCTTTCAAGTTTAGCTTTTCAAGTTCCACTCTTATCGTACGAAAGATTTGTCGAAACCGAAGTTTTAATCCGCTGCACTAATTCACCCCCCCCCCCTCTTAGTGCCGCTCCGATCCTAACAATTGGTATCAGAGCCACGTTTTTCTACCTTGGTTTAACACCCAAATAGAAATGGCTCTTTATGGCTTTCAAGAGGGTCACTCTCTCATTTGTCCTCCCTTTTTCAATGGGACGACGGACTACACTTATTGGAAAACTCGAATGAGAGTTTTCTTACTTTCTTTGGATTTGACTTTATGGCACATAGTCAAAAATGGATTTGAAATGTCTTCTCTTCCAATGAACCATTGGAATGATTTGGAGAAGAAGATGTTTTCTTTAAACGCAAAGGCTATGAATGCCTTATTTTGTGCTTTGGACAAAAATGAGTTCAATCGGATTTCAACGTGCGAAACGGCTTTTGATATTTGGCGAACACTTGAAATCACGCACGAGGGAACTAGTAGAGTCAAAGACTCGAAAGTTAACATTTTAATACATGATTTCGAGCTTTTTCGAATGAAGCCGAGCGAAACCATTGTTGACATGTACACCCGTTTTACGGATGTCGTCAATGGTTTACAAGCTCTTGGCAAATGTTTCTCGAATTTTGATCTCGTAAGCAAGATCTTAAGATCCCTTACAAAAAGGTGGGATCCTAAAATAATCGCAATACGATAAACAAAAGATTTAAATATTTTTCCACTTGAAGAACTTATCGGCTCATTGATGACATATGAAATGGTGCGTAATGCACACGATGAACACAATGAACACTTGAACCACCTTCCAAAGAACATGAAGGATTTGGAACTCCGGACAAATGAATACCACTTGAGCGATGACTCAAGTGATGAGGACAATGATGAACTTGAACTTCGAACACTAAATCTTAATTAGTTTATTAAACAAAAATCTAAAATAAACAATGAACTTGAACGGAGAAAGAGGCCAAAGAAGAGGAAGGCAACCAAGGATGCATCAAGAACTTCCAAAGGTGAAATGGAGAATTGGGCTTTGACGGGCTTCGACTACAAGGTAAGTAACTCAACTATCTTGAATTATTTTGAAATTACTGGATTTTTCCATGATGTATTTTCTCTTTTCTTTTGAATAATTATTTTTCTTGAAAATTGTATGTTTTATGTTAATAGAATAAAATGTTAGATTTAAATAATCATATATATGTGCTTGAGAAGCAAGAATATGTATTTTGATGATTTCCATATTAACTTTCAATAACGATGCATGGTTTTTATATGGAAGGCTTGTTGATATTTTTTGTAAACCTTGTCTTTGGTTTTCAAACATGATGTATGTTTTTGACATAAGAACAAAACTTGAGCATGCTAATATAAAGTCAATCATATAAATTAAAACTAAAGAAGTTTTAGTTATCTATAAGAATCATTCAAAATTATGTTCAATGAAACCATTGCATAATGATGTAATGAAAATATTAAACATTTTGAAACCATGTTTGAGTGTCATGCATAATGATCATGCTTATTGATTTTGTGATTTATGGATTATTGATTTTTACCATAATGAAAGTGCCGTATTAATCTTTGTTATAATAAATCTTACACTTTCGGTTTTAAACATTATACATGTTTTTATTTGGTATAAGTGAAATAAAATCACATGAATTGAAACAACTAAAAAGAGGAAAATATTTTTTCCTTGAAAAATTATTTTTCTCTATCCTATTGATCTTGATGTTTATTATGATAAATCTATGTATACCATTTTGAATCTCTTGAAAGTAATGTTGATATTTTGATGATTTTGATGATTTAAATTTGAAATGAGTTTTATCAAAATCATGATATTGATTTCTTGGAATAACATGAGATTACCTTTGATGATCATTTTGATTCATGGAATTTTAGATTCATGACTTGGTCTTACATTTGTTTATGAGATGGTTGAAATCTTTGTACGTTTGAATTCTTCCCTTCTCCTTTCAATTTATGCATGTTATATGTTAAAGATTTAAAACCATGTTTTGGTATCATGCATATCTAAGAAATATTGATGTGACAAATTGAATAAGTTGAAAATGAATGATGATTTTTCTCTTGAATATAACTTGTGATATTTTTTTTATATAAATCATCATTTTGATTTCTCGACATTTGATACATGAGATTTTATTATAAATCAAAATTTCTCATTAATCGATCTTCTACGATTTTACTTGATATTCTCTTGAGAGGAGATTTTCTAAATAAATCATGATTTTTTCTTGTGAGTTCTTGGAGTTATTACTTGATTTTTCTTTTAAAACAAGATCTCTTCTTTGTACTCCTATGATTTTTCTTGATATTTTATTTAAAGAAGATATTTACTATATGAATCATGTCTTTTGGTATTCAAATGATTTTATCCTTCATGACATGATTTCTTTGTATTTATGGCTTGCATGGCTTGAAATGTTTTGGTATGATGCATGCAATGATGAAATATTCATAAAGTTAAAATGATGTATGCAATACTTATGATAATGATGTACATGATGTATTTATTGCATATGATGTGTATCATGAATGCTTTAAATGATGAATGTTTGGTATCATGATCAACATGTTGATAAATGCTTAAAAATTTTAATGTTTGAGTATCATGTATGATATGCTTATTAATGATGATTGATTTACTTTTCGGTATCATGCATGAAAAATAAGGTTATTGAAATTGTGTATGTTTTAATTTGAATATATAATGATGCACAAATAAGAATGATACTTACCTTTGTCATAATATGAAAATTGATATAAGGGTCTTCCCTTCTTTTTGACAATGACAAAGGGGGAGAAAGAATTTCTAGCATGGACATCATGAAAAGAGGCAAACTAACTAGCTTGCACAATTCAAGATGAAAGCAAAAAATTGCACTTCTCAAAAGAGAAGATGCAAATGTAACATTTGCCAAATTGTTTGCTTGCCTCATGTAAAACATTATCTCTTGCTAGTTTGGTATTTTTGCTAGCTTGTATGTTGCAAAACTTGATCACTTTTTCAAACATTTTGCTAGCTTACACTTTGCAAAGAAAGCAAAAATGGCACTTCTAGAAGAAAGAGCTTGTTGTTTTGAACATCACAAGCTTGCCTATCTTAAGAAACAAAAATTGCAAAAGTGCTATCTTGCCTATCTCAAGAAGCAAAACTTGCAACTTGCAACTTGCACATTGCAATAGGAAGCAAGAATTATGAGCTTACACAAGAAAGCTATCTTGCATTTGCTTTCGAAATTTTTGCTAGCTTGTATATTGTGAAACTTACATATCGTAAAAATTGCTAGCTTGTAGTCTAAAGAGAAGCAAAAAGTTGCTATCTCAAAAGAAGCAAATGTGCTATCTTTCCTATCTTAAGAGGCAAAAATGCTAACTTGCACATCTAGCAAAACTTGACAAATTTGCATATTTCAAGAAGCAAGAGTTGCTTTCTTGAACATCTCAATATTGCTAGCTTGCATGATGTAGAACTTACTATCTTGAACATTACCAAAAGTGCTATCTTGTATGCTGTAAAACTTGCATATCTAAAACTTGATAGCTTGAATGTCCTAAGCATGATGCATTACTTGCTAAATTTTCTAGCTTCAAAACTGCATGATGATAAAACTTAATATTATGTTTTTCATGCAATGAGTTGAACTTATATTACAAACACAAAGAATAGTTGTACTTCTCCTTTTTGTTGATGACAAAGGGGGAGAAGTATGTTGATGACATGATATGCATAAGTTTATGCATATGTTCATGATGATGTGTTGCAAGTATTCATGATGAATATTGCAATGACTTGAATTCAGTTTGAATTCAAGGTTCTATGAATATGGCATATTGATAGGGGGAGTTTGTTTAAACTTCGGGAGTTAAGGTTAACTCCGTCATCAAGTGGTTGTCATCATCAAAAAGGGAGAGATTGTTGAATCTCGTATTTTGATGATGAAACCACTTGATATGTGTTTATGATTTAAACTGCATTTTGAGTGATGCAGGTCTACTCGATCAGGTTTAGACAATTGACGCAGGAGGAATTGACGTTACGCCGGAAGAGATCACGTTAGGATATTGGATGGCTGAATGCTTCGGATGTTGGGCATCGGGCCAAGGAGAGCGAAATTGCGCCAAGGATATTGGGGTTGCGGAGGTCAACCGCCGATTGGGCAAGAAGCCGCAAGAGAGGACGATGCACCGAAGAATCGGACGAAGCGCCAACCAATGACGTGCCGGGCAACAGAATGTCAATTCGCGTTGTAATAATTGTCTAGATTGGAGTTGAGTTTTGGTTTGTATGTGCAGGATTAACTACGATAACGATGAAGACATAAAGTGAAACAAAGTGCTGGAGTCAAGCGCGAAGGATTCATTGGGAGTTCGAGAGTTTGATGGAAGTCCAAAGGTTTGTCAGGAATGCTGCCGGAACTAGCTGAGAATGAGTAAGGAGCATGCCGAAGGGTTTTTCGGAAGCTCGCCGGAAGGTTCGTTGGAAGTTCGTGGAGCTCACCGAGAAAGATCAGAGCTTACCGAAGAAGCTCGTTGGAACTCGCCAAGATCAAATCGTGAAGTCTAGGAGCTTGCCGGGAGTCCGCAGAATGGTTTCCGAGAGTTTATCGGAAGACCGTCGGAAGTTTGCCGGAAGCTCGCCGGAAGAAGTCTTGACTTACAGACTTTGTAATATCTTAGAAAATATCTTTAAATTCGTAGTTAGCATGTTAATTAGGGTTAGGATTAGGTGTTAATCCTATAACCCAAGTAGGGGCCAATTGGGCCCAAGTTCGGACTGGTTTGGGCCAAGTTTGGAGCCCAACCAGTGAGCTGAATTGGCCTAGGCGGTGGCACCGCCTAGGCTGGGCGGTGGCACCACCCAGCACCCGAGAGCTGGGCGATGACACCTCCTGGGCTGGGCGGTGGCACCGCCAGCATCGGGAACATAAGAGAATTCAAATTTTTGGAGCCCAAATTTGAATCCTCTTGAGGCCTATAAATACCCCTCAAGTCTCAGCTGAGAATATAACTTTTGTGCAGCAAGTGATTGAGAGAAAAGTCTTAGAAGAGTCTTTGCCTTTCTTGTTTTCAATTTGCTAGAGTTCTCCTCATTCTTTCGTGCTGAAAATTTGTAAGAGGTTGAACTGCTTGTAAAAGGTTATAAGAGGGGTATTTGCCCTTCCATTTCAAGAGATTTGCTAGTGGAAGGTGGGAGCCTCATCGAAGAGGGGCCTCACAAGTGGATGTAGGTCATTTGACCGAACCACTCTAAAATCGACGTAATCTCTGGTTTGCATTTCATTATTGCTATTTACATTCCTACAAACCTTTTTACATGCTTTAGTTCCTTATTACCTTTGCTGCACAACTTTAAGAATACGCTTTCAAGTTTAGCTTTTCAAGTTCCATTCTTATCGTACGAAAGATTGGTCGAAACCGAAGTTTTAATCCGCTGCACTAATTCACCCCCCCCCCCTCTTAGTGCCACTCCGATCCTAACAAAAACCTTCTTATTCGATTCATTCCATTCGCTCATCGGAAGAGAAGAGTTTTGAAATCCGTTTTCGACAATAGTCCAAAGCTCGAAATCCATGGAAATGAGGAAGATCCTTATACGGGTCTTCTAATACGTGTAATCCGACCCATTAAACATAGGTAGACGTGTCATAGAGTGTACCTCAGCATGCCGGAGTAAGCCATCTCTCTTGGGTATTAAACCAAATATGAGAGTAAGCATTGCTCTGATACCAATTGTTAGGATCGGAGCGGCACTAAGAGGGGGGGGGTGAATTAGTGCAGCGGATTAAAACGTTGGTTTCGACAAATCTTTCGTACGATAAAAATCGGAATCGGAAGTGCTTAACTTGAAAGCGTATTCGCAAAGTTGTGCAGCAAATGTAATGAGGAAATAAAGCAAGTAAGAAGGTTTGCAATAATGTAAATAGCAGTAATGAAATGCAAACCAGAGATTACGCCGTTTTTAAAGTGGTTCGGTCAAGTGACCTACATCCACTTGCGAGGCCCCTCTTCGATCAGGCTCCCACCTTCCACTAGCAAATCTATTGAAAGGGAAGGGTGAATACCCCTCTTACAACTTTTTACAAGCGGTTCACTCTCTTATAGATTTTCAGCAATAAAGAAGGAGGTGAACACTAGCAAATTGAAAACAAGACTAGCTAAGACTTTTCTAAGACCTTTCTCTCAAACAATTGCTGCTCAAAAAGTTGTAATCTCAGCTAAGATTTGAGGGGTATTTATAGGCCTCAAGAGGATTCAAATTTGGGCTCCAAAATTTGAATTCTATTTGGGTTCCCGATGCTGGCGGTGCCACCGCCTGTTAGTGGCGGTGCCACCGCTTGTCACTGTCAGACATTGACAGTGCTGGGCGGTGCCACCGCCCAGCCCAGGTGGTGCTACCGCCCAGCTCTCGGGTGCTGGGTGGTTCAACCGCCCAGTCTAGCGTTGCCACCGCCAGACCCTTCGGTTCACTTGCTGGGCTTCAAATTTAGCCCAAACCAAGTCTAATTTTAGGCCCAGTTGGCCCCTAACCAGGACATAGGATTATCTCTTAATCCTAATCCTAATTACAAGTGAACTACATAACAAAACACATCCTAAGCAAGTTTTCAACCGCGAACGTCGAGTCTTGTTCCGGCGAGCTTTCCGACGAACTTCTTCCGACGGACTCCCAGCAAGCTCCCGAACTTGTGATGACTTTAACGAGTAGCCGAGCCTTCTCGGTGATTTCCGTGAACCTCCGACAATCTCTTCGGCGAACTTCCGAAAATTCCGACAGGTTCCCGATTTCTTCTCGGATGGTTCCGGCAGCATCTCCGACGATTCTTCGGACTCTTAAACGTCCATCGACCTTGACTCCGGTATTCTTGCTTTGTGTTTTCTGGTTATCGTAGTTAATCCTGCACACTTAACTCAATGATATGGATTAGATCAATTAACCCATCAATTGATTTTATCATCAAAATTCGAGATTCAACAATAACTTGTGATATTTCTTATATTAAATCATCATCTTGATTTCTCGATATTTGATACCATCATAAAGTGAAATATTTATAATTTGGAATGATGCATGCAATACTTATGATTTTATTATGATGATATGATGTATTTCATATAATGTGAATCATATTTAAAATTGCTTTGACTTGAATTCAATTTGAATTCGAGGTTTATCTTAATTATGGCATATTACAATAAGAATGATACTTTATCTTTATCATAATTTAAAAATTTATATAAAGGGAAATAAATTACACCACTGTTTTATTGTTTTGATTGTTCCCTTCTTTTTGCCAATGACAAAGGGGGAGAAAGATTTGCAAGTGTGCATATCTCAAAAGAGAAAATTTTACTAGCTTGCACAATTCAAGAAGATACAATAACATGATTCGCTTGCTCATCTCAAAAGAGAAGCAAAGATTGCTAATTTTCATATCTCAAGAAGCAAAACTTGCAACTTACACATTGTAAAATGAAGCAAGAATCGCTAGCTTGCACATTTCAACAAGAAAGCTATCTTGCATTTGCTTTTGAAATATTGCTAGCTTACAATTACTAAAATGATGAGAAAAATTTTGCTAGCTTGTATGTTGTAGAACTTGCTATCTTACTACCTTGCATATCTAAAACTTGATAGCTTACATGTTCTAATATGATGTAGCTCTTACCAAATTTTTGCTAGCTTGCATGATAATAAAACTGAAGATTATATTTATTATGCAATTATTTGAACTTGTATGTCCAAACACTTGAAAGTTGCACTACTCCTTTTTTGTTGATGACAAAGGGAGAGAAGTATAATGATGTTACGCATCAGTTTATGATAATATATTGCTTGGATTTTTTAATCTAAGAGTTCTATCAATATGGCATATTGATAGGGGGAGTTTATTTAAACTCCAAGAGTTAAAGTTAACTCCGTCATCAATTAGTTGTCATCATAATAAATGGAGAGATTGTTTAATCTCGGATTTTCATGATGAAACCAATTGATAATATTTATGATTTGATCTGCATTTTGAGTGACGCATGATGCTTCGATCAGGGAGAGATAATTAAAGTAGGAAGAATCATGTTGGGCCAGAGGAAAACATGTTAGAAGATTAGACGTCACGCCGAAGGATCGGTCGAAATATCGGTAGAAGGCTTTGGTCCATGGTTTCGGGCATCGGGCCAAGAAGAGTGGATATTGTGCCAAGGATATCAGAGTTTGGATGTCAACTGGCTAATTGGGCAATAGGCTACAAGAGAGGATGATGCGCCGAAGAATCAGACAAAGCGTCGATGAACCAATGACATGCCGGACAACATGATTCATGCTTAGTAATAATTTTCTAGATTGAAGTGTGTTTTATGTCTACAGGATTTACTATGATAGCAAGGCATAAAGCAAAATGAAGTCCTGGAGTCGAGAACGAGATTTCGTTGGGAGTTCGAGAATTCGTCGGAAGTCCGGACGTTCGTCGAAAGTTCTGCTGGAACAAACCAAGAAGTCTAGGAGCTTGCCAAAGAAGCTCTTCGAAACTCACCAAGAAGATCGTCGTGAAGTCCATGAGCTTGCCGGGAGTCTGCTGGAACATTGCCGAGAGATCATCGGAAGTTTTCCGAAAGATTGCCAGAAGCTCACTAGAAGAAACCTTGACTCATCGGACTTATTTAGCTTAGTGTATGCCTTAGAATTCATAGTTAGCACATAATTAGGATTGAAATTGGGCTAACCCAATTATGGGCCAGTTGGGCCCATGTAAAGACTGTGTTGGGCCAAGTGAAAAGGCTCAAATAGTAACCCAAGAGATGGCACCGTCATAGCACAATCTCCGAGACTATGTCAAGCGGTGGTACCGCCCATACACAGTCTCTGAGAGGCTGTCAGGTAGTGGTACTGCCCAGTGTAGTGTCAATGTCAGACTGACACTAGCGGTGGTACCGCCCGTACCTAGGAAACCCGGGATGAGATATTTTTAGACTCCAAGTTTGAATCAACTTGCAGCCTACAAATACCCCTCTCATCCCTGGTTAACTTACACAAGCATAGAATGTTTTAAAGTGAGAAAATGCTATTGCAATCACTTGAGAAATCTTCTCCTCTAGACCTAAGTTTAGAATTCTATTTAGTGAGAAGTGAGTGCTTGTAAACGTTGTCTCCTAAACCTGTGAAAAGGAGAATAGGGGTGTAAACGGTGGTTGGTCTTCGCCTATTGAAGGACAACCGATACTGGATGCCGGTGGCCTCGACGAAAGAGAAATCAGTGGAGTGGATGTAAGTCATGACGACCGAACCACTATAACTCAGTTTGCATTTACTTCTTGCAATTTATATTTACTATAAACTGCCCTTCCTTACTGTTGCATTACATCCACTACACGCTTATGTACACTTTCAATTTCAAGCTATCTTTCTAAACTCGATTTTCAACATATGAAAGTTTTCTGAAACCGATAATTTTACCACTGCACTATTTCACCCCCTCCCCCCCCCCTAGTGGCGACTCGTTCCTTATAGAAACTTTTGGGTCCGATTCGAGATTGCTACTGCATCTCGAGGGGTTACGGGTTCTATGCCCCATGACCCGGTCAACGACCGTATGAATCCTGTCATCGAGGAATGTCTCCGTAAGTGGGGGAATTCGTCGTCTCAGATGGTGCCAAACTCTTGGCGTTATATGATAGCTTTTCTCGAGGAATGTCGGGGAGCGGGAATCGAGCCAACCCCGACACTCTTCCTGGCCTGCTTCCATCGAAGATGAAGTCGTCCAACACCTGAGCTTTAATGGCCGTTCTGAGGGTGTATTGGATGTCGAACTCACTGAGCTAGACTGACCACCGTAGTATCCGACCTGATGCATCAAAATTCAAGAGGATTTGCCATAGGGGTTGGTCGGTTATCACCTTGATCGTGTGGGCTTAGAAGTATGGTCGCAGCTTATGGGCCATCTTCATTAGTGCGAGGACCACCTTTTCGATCAGGGAATATTGTGTTGAATCTCGAATTTTGATGATTAAACCAATCGATATGTGTTTATATTTTAATCTATGTTTTGAGTGACGCAAGATGCTTCGATCAGGATGAGACAATTAAAGTAGGAAAAATCATGCTGGGTCGAAGGAACTATTGAATCTCGGATTTTGATGATGAAACCAATCGATATGTGTTTATGTTTTAATCTGTGTTTTGAGTGATGCAGGATACTTCGATCAGGATGAGACAATTAAAGCAGGAAAAATCATGTTGTGTCGAAGGAAAACATGTCAGAAGATTGGACGTCGGGCCGGAGGAATGGTTGACATATCGACAAAAGGCTTCGGGTTGTGGATTCGGGCATCGGGCCACAAAGAGTAGATATTGCGCCAAGGATATCGGAGTTGCAGAGTCAACTAACCGATTGGGCAATAGGCCCCAAGAGAGGATGATGCCCCGAAGAATCGGACAAAGCGTCGAGGGACCAATGACATGCCAGACAACTTGATTAATGCTTACTATTAATTATCTAAATCGAAGTATGTTTTACATGTGCAGGATTAACTACGATAGCAAGGCATGAAGCAAAATGAAGTCTCGGAGTCAAGTGTTAGGATCAAGAGCACTAAGAGGGGGGGGGGAGTGAATTAGTGCAGCGGAAATCTTTCAACGATAAAAAAACGTTCGAACGATAAAAACGATTTTGGTGTGAAAACCGATTCTAAGATTACTTTAACTTAAGATCAAGCGAGATGACGTTAAAGTCAATCTATGAAGGCAGTTTGTAGTTATGATGAAAACTAGAATATAAGCGCAAACTGAAATACGACGTTCGTACGAAGAAACTGATTTACGTCTAAATTTTGATCCGTAAATCACCTGATTAGGCAAGATGCAGTCTAAGTAAGGATATAAAGGTAGTTTGCAGTTATGATAGAAATCAAAATGTAAAAGCAAACTGAAATATGATGATCGTACGAAAAAAAAAAAGATTTATGTCTAAACGCTGATTCGGAAAGTGCAAAGCTTGAAACCCGATCGTATATGCGCAGAAAGCAGTAAGCTTTAGAGGAGGTTTGCAGTAAAGATAATATGCTCAAAGTAAATACAAACCGAGATTTAGAGTGGTTCGGTCAATCTTGACCTACTCCACTTTTGGCTTCCTCCACCGATGAGGTCATCGACGTTAACTAGAGGCCTTCATTCAATAGGCGAAGGCTAACCACCCTTTTACAGTTTCATTTCTTTTGACGGGCTTAGGAGACAACCCTTACAGAATTTTCTCTCCTCTCTTTATAGCTCAGAACTTGGAAGAAAAGAGGGAGAAGAACTTTTGGCCTTTACAACAATTTTGAGCTCTAAAAATCACAGAACAAGATCAAGATTTCGGTGTATGTTTTGTGCTCTTTCAGTGCTGAATGGGTGGGGTATTTATAGGCCCCAACCCAATTCAAATTTGGAGCTCAAAACTATCAATTCCCGGAATTCTGGGATCAGGCGGTTGCACCTCCTGACTGGAGCGGTTGCACCGCCTGGCAGAGCTCGAAGACTGAGCCTTTGGGCGGTGCTACCTCTTGTCAGGGGCGATTGCACCTACTGCCAGAGCTCGAAGACAGAGCTCAGGCGGTGCAACCTCCTGACTGAGGCGGTTGCACCGCTCAGCCAGTGCTCGGAGATCGAGCCCAGGCGGTGCCACCACCTATCAGGGGAGGTTGCACCGCCTAGTCTCGCTCGGAGACTGAGCACAAGCGGTGCCACCGCCTAGCTGGAGCGGTTGCACCTCCTAGTCTCGCTCAAAGATTGAGCCCAGGCGGTGCAACCTCCTGCCTTGGGCGGTTCAACCGCCTGGCAGAAATCAGGGTCCGAATGGGTTGATCCATTCGGCCCAATTTGGGTTTTTCAAGGGCCCAATTGCCCCAAGATTAAGTTAATGGGATCACCTCCCATTTCCAACTTAATCATTGTGCTAACTAAGATATTCCCTAAGACATTTACTGCAACTTGCTCTAGTGCGTCAATCGCTTTTTCAGGCGAGCTTCCGGCGAACTTCCGTCAATCATCCGATGAACCCTTGGTGATGCTCCTACGAACTTCCAGCAAACTCCTGGGCTTGCGACGATCCACTTGGCGAGTTCCGACAAACTTCTTTGGCAAGCTCATTGACTTCTCAGATTTGTTCCTACAGAACCTCCGTCGACTGTCCGAACTTTCGTCGAACTCTCGAACTCCCAACGTGATCATTGTCTTGACTCCGGCGCAACTCCTGCTGCATGTATTACTTTCATCGTAGTTAATCCTGCACACATATCTCAACATATAGATTAGATAACAAATGACAATTGACTTCATCATCAAAATCCGAGATTCAACAATCTCCCCCTTTTTGATGATGACAATCAATTGATAATGGAGTTACCCTTAACTCCCCCTGTCTATATGCCCTACTTGAGATAAGTCATTTTAGAATTCAAAATCTTTGAATTCAAGAGACATATTGATAAGTTAAAATCATTTAAACTTATCAATACTCCCATCATGATTCCCATCATGATGTATCTCTCTGAAGATGATGTCAAGGCTTGACATTCATTTTCAAATTTTACATAACAGGTTTGAATGATGGTAATAGTAGCAATTCATCATATTATAAGATATCAATATGTAAAACTGCGAAGTAAGATTTTGATATCATTACATGATGCACACATTTCAAATGTTTTAGCAATTATTGCATTTCATCACATGGTAAGATATCAATACGTAAAATTACGATGCAAGTTTTTTGTTTAATATCTTGACCTGATACAAACAAGGGATAATGCAAATTATAGCAATCATAGCATCTCTTGGTGATGCAAGCATGGCATTGATACTCATATATTTCTCGATGATGCAAGCATGGCATTAATACTCATATATTTCTCCCCCTTTGTTATCAACAAAAAGTATGGTAATTGTGATAGCAGGAGAACAATAAGCGAGTGTGCTAGTCGTTCATGCCTTTACTAGGTTCAAGTTATTTTCCAATAGTAAGTGATAGGAAATCAATTGTACAAGCATGATATGTAGATCACTTTGAATACTTCTTCCTTTTTATTTGTTATAATCTTTTTGCATGAAGGAGGAAGGCTATTTGTGATGCTATTGTGAGTTTACTTTGAGTGAAGTTAAAACCGATGAGAGATTATATCATGCTTCAGGTGTCAAGATATGTATGTGAAGTAAATCTTTGCAAGTAAAAACATTATCATCCATATTTCAAGATGGAATTCATAAGCAGGAATCATTTCATCAAATCCATTTCAGAAAAATATTTTTCACATATAAGTGTATGAGAAAATCTGATTTTTTAGGATACCAATTGTTAAGCGAATCCAAACATGAAATGAACACTTTCATGCATTCGGACAAGACTATGTTACAGATTTTCAAATACAATCAAAACATGCTTATTGTTATGGAAATTTTTGTATTCAGCTCATAATTTCCAACATGTTATTTTGGCATGTAATGGCAGTCAAGTGATTGAATAAAGTCTGAAAAATAGTTTATGTGTTTGGACACATCAACATTCCTTATTCTCTTCTTATGAAATCAAATTGTTCTTCACTTAGAGGTTTTGTAAAAACATGATGCATCAACTGCATTGGTATATCATTTTCACAAATCATATTTATCGTGGAAATCAAGACACAAGGTTTTCAAAAATATTTAGTTTTGATATAAAATCCGATAGTGAGTAACGAGATTAAACAATGAGTGATATTTGTGACTCTGCTCACAAATAAATACATCAGGTAACTAGATCAAGGATCAAGGCATAAGGCATTGTGATCATAGTGAGTAACATAAAGAGTTTACAATACACATACAAGCTCATTCAGGAGGTAAAAAATTAAAATGCCTAAATAAAGAGTCAAATTATCGATGAATTTGCTGTAGCTCAGATAGGATTTGATCTTGTCGATGTTCAAGCCGTTCTTGTCTTTGTTCAAATTGGTCCATCCGAATCCCAATATCTTCGACAGATGATGTATGAGCTGGCTCAAATGAATGTGTTTCCTTAAAGGGACAGATCAGAGGAGATTGAGTACCCCTAAAGACTGGTGTTTCCGGTTCTGGTTCAGGTTGAGGGGGATCGGTTCTTCTAGGCATTCTAACCCAGTTATAATTTCTATAAACACATCTTAATCGGTGAAGTAGATTTTTATTTATTATGCTAAACCTATCTACTTTTATTACTTCTTCTTCCGGTGGTATTAGAATATCGTAGGCTTTTAGTATTCTAGTTATTATACCACCATATGGAAGCATCATGTCTTTCTTAGATAGTTCTAACATGTTTTGTTGGATAAGATAACCAAGACATATATCATGTCCTTGTTGAATCTCAAATTTTAATGATGAAACTACTTGATATATGTTTATGATTTAATCTGCGTTTTGAGTGACGTAGGATGCTTCGATAAGGATGAGACAATTAAAGCAAGATAATCATGTTGTGCCGGAGGAACATGTTAGAAGATTGGACGTCGGGCCGGTGGATCGGTCGACGTATCGACAGAAAGCTTCGGGCCGTGGACTCGGGCATCGGGCCAAGAAGAGCGAGTATTGTGCCAAGGATATCGGAGTTGCGGAGTCAATTGGCCGATTGGGCAATAGGCTGCAGGAGAGGACGATGCGCCGAAGAATCGGACGATGCGCCGAAGAATCGGACGAAGCGTCGAGGGACCAATGACATGCCGGACAACTTGGTTAATTGCTTAGGATTAATTGTCTCGATCGAAGTTTTGTTTAAATGTGCAGGATTAACTACGATGAAAGTAAGACATGTAGCAGGATTTGAGCCGGAGTCAAGACAATGATCACGTTGGGAGTTCGAGAGTTCTACGGAAGTTTGGACGGTCGTCGGAGGTTCTACGGGAACAAATCCGAGAAGTCTAGGAGCTTGCCAAAGAAGCTCGTCAGAACTCGCCAAGTGGATCGTTGCAAGTCCAGGAGTTTGCCGGAAGCCCGTAGGTGTTAGGATCGGAGTGGCACTAAGAGGGGGGGGTGAATTAGTGCAGCGGATTAAAACTTCGATTTTAATCAAATTTTTCGTACGATAAGAACGGAACTTGAAAAGCTTAACTTGAAAGCGTATTCTTAAAGTTGCGCAGCAAAGGTAATGATGAAACAAAGCAAGTAAGAAGATTTGCAGTAATGTAAATGACAATAAGAAATGCAAACCAGAGATTACGCCATTTTTAAAGTGGTTCGGTCAAGTGACCTACATCCACTTGCGAGGCCCCTCTTCGATGAGGCTTCCACCTTCCACTAGCAAATCTCTTGAAAGTGAAGGGTGAATACCCCTCTTACAACTTTTACAAGCGGTTCACTCTCTTACAGATTTTCAACAAGAAAGAAGGAGGTGAACACTAGCAAATTGAAAACAAGACAAGCTAACACTTTTCTAAGGCTTTTCTCTCAAACACTTGCTGCTCAAAAAGTTGTTCTCTCAGCTGAGATTTGAGGGGTATTTATAGGCCTCAAGAGGATTCAAATTTGGGCTTCAAAATTTGAATTCTCTTTGGGTTCCCGCTGTTGGAGGTGCCACCGCCCAGCCAAGCGGTGCCACCGCCCAGGGCTCGGGTGCTGGACGGTGCCACCGCCCAGCCAGGAGGTGTCACCGCCCAGCTCTCGGGTGTTGGGCGGTGCCACCGCCCAGCTAGGCGGTGCCACCGCCTATAGTGTTTTCAGCCCGACTACAGTGTTTTCAGCCACTAGTTGGGCTTCAATCTTGGCTCTCTAGTTCGCTGGTTTAGCTTAATTTTTAGCCTAAACCAACTCTGACTTTGGGCCCAGTTGGCCCCTAACCAGGATATAGGATTATCTCTTAATCCTAATCCTAATTACAAGTGGACTACATAACCAAAACACATCCTAAGCAAATTTTCAACCGCGAACGTCGAGTCTTGTTCTGGCGAGCTTTCCGACGAACTTTCTGCTGACGGGCTTCTAGCAAGCTCCCGAACTTGTGATGACTTTAATGAGTAGCCGAGCCTTCTCGGTGATCTCCGTGAACCTCCGACGATCTCTTCGGCGAACTTCCGAAAATTCCGACAAGTTCCCGATTTCTTCTCGGTTGGTTCTGGCAGCATCTCCGACGATTCTTCGGACTCTTAAACGTCCATCGAACTTGACTCCGGTATTCTCGCTTTGTGTTTTCTGGTTATCGTAGTTAATCCTGCACACACAAGCAAACACTCTACTCCGATCTAGACAATTATTATAACGCAAATTGACATTCTGTTGCCCGGCACGTCATTGGTTGGCGCTTCATCCGATTCTTCGGTGCATCGTCCTCTCTTGCGGCTTGTTGCCCAATCGGCGGTTGACCTCCGCAACCCCGATATCCTTGGCGCAATTTCGCTCTCCTTGGCCCGATGCCCGATGCCCGAAGCCTTCTGCCATCCAATATCCTGACGTGATCTCCTCCGACGCAACGTCAATTCCTCATGTGTTAATTGTCTAATCCTGATCGAGTAGACCTGTATCACTCAAAATGTAGTCAAACATTTAAACACAATCAATTAGTTTCATCATCAAAATCCGAGATTCAACAATCTCCCCCTTTTTGATGATGACAACTAATTGATGACTAACGGAGTTAACCTTAACTCCCCGGAGTTTAACTAAACTCCCCCTATCAATATGCCATTGATAGAACACTTGGATTATCCCAAATCCAAGTAACATTCATCACATGTTATGAAAAACATTTAAACTATCATGCAAATATAAAATATTTAATTCAATGCATGAAGTCATCAATATACTTCTCCCCCTATGTCATCAACAAAAAGGAGAAGTAGCTCTAGCTGTTTTAAAAGATATGCAAGTTTTTGCAACATAAAGCGAGATTTTCATCACAACATATAAGCACAAAAGTATAGCAAGATTCTTAAGTTCAATCATGGCAATTCAACACTTGCTTCTTGTGCACGATTGCACTTTGCTTTTCTTTGCAATGTGCATGATAGTATTTCTTTGTAATATTCAAAATAGCAAATTGTACATCATGCTAGCTAGCATATTAAAGATGTTCAAGACAGTAAGTTTTTTCTTCTCTTTTGAGAAGTGTTATTTTTGCTTCCTTTACAAAGTGCAAGCTAGCAAAGTATTTGAAAAAGTGAGCAAGTTTTGTAACATACAAGCTAGTAAAAATGTCAAAGGCAAATACAAGATAGCTTTCTTGTTGAAGTGTGTAAGCTATCGATTCTTACTTCCTATTGCAATGTGCAGGTTGCAAGTCTTGCTTCTTGAGATGGGCAAGATAATGATGTTCAAGAAGACAACTTTTGCTTCTTGAAATAAGCAAGTTAGCAATCTTTGCTACTTAAGATAGGCAAGCAAGCAATCAAGTTTTTGCATCTTCTTGACTTGTGCAAGCAAGCTATCTCCCCCTTTGTCATTGTCAAAAAGAAGGGAAGACCCATTACATCAATTATGACAAAGGTAAGTATCAATCTTAATTGTGCATCATCATATTTTCAAATTAGAATATGCACATTTTCAAAAACCTTATATTCATTCATGCATGATATTGAATAAATCGATCAACATTATAAGGATATCATACATGATACTAAAATTTTTAACTATTTGTCAACATTTTGATCATGATACCAAATATTCATCATTTAGAGTATTCATGATACAAAACATTAAATCAATATTTATAATACATCATTTTAGCGACAACTCATAGTATTTTAAATCATGATTTACATCATATGTAATACATCACATCATAATTAGAAAGCACAAGTATTGCATATATCATTGCAAATCATAAATGTTTCATATCATGATGGTATCAATTTGTCAAATTATATCCTACCAAAAACTTATCCCCATTTGTATTTCATGCATAATTTCACTTCATCACATTAGGAGTATCAAGAGGAATTAATTGGGTGATGAGATTAATATTTCACGAATACATGGAATTGTATAAAAAATCATATCATAAGTGTTTCATACATTCATATCATCACATGAAGGAATATAAACAAAAATTAGTGATGAGATCTTACTTCATGAATACAATAAAATTCATATAGCATATCATGGTTTATTAGAATTAGTCTTCCTTTTGGTGAATAGCAAAAAGAGTGGTAGGAGAGCAAGATCTCAATTCATGCATATCAAACATTCAATCATCAAAATCATGAACCATCTAGAAAATTCTCCTCTTTAAATATTCAAAGAGAGAATCATGATGAACATTCTTGGTTTACATAAAGTTTCAAAACATAATTGTCAAGATTATGAATACTAAAAGACTATGAAACATTTCGACAAATCTCCTTTTAAATAGAAAAGAAAATGTTGATTCATAAAGGATTTCATGTTATGAATTTCAAGAGATCAAGATCATGATTTCAATAAAAAAATTATTTAAATTTAAATCATCAAAATCATTATCAAAATCCAAGAGATTCACAAAGATGATACAAATGGATTCATCAAAATCAATAAGATTGAGCAAAATAATTTTCAAGAATGTTATCCTCTTTTCGATTATTTCAAAACATATGATTTTGTTTCATTTATACCAAATAAAAACATTTATCATGTTTAAAACCGAAAGAGTAAGATTTATTACAACAAAAATCAATAAGGTACTTTCATTATGGTAAAATCAATGATCCATAAATCGTAAAAGATTCATCATCCATAATTTCGAAATTTATTAAGCATGATCATTAAGCATAACACTAAAACATGGTTTCAAAATGTTTAATATTTTCATGCATATCAAATATTTTCAAATTCGAACATGCAAAATTTCAAAACTATATCTTCCATTTTTCATAAATAACTCAATCATCATTATGAGCATATTGTACATGATATTCAAGTCATAAATTATCAAGATGTCAAATAGAGTAGGTTAATTTGAATGTATCATTTTTAGTGAATACCAAGAAGAATCACATCATGAAAGAATTTTGATTCATGGAAAAATTTCATGTATCGAATATCGAGAAATCAAGATGAAAATATATATGTAAAAATATTACAAGTTGTATTCAAGAGAAAAATCATCATTTGTTTACAACTCATTCAATTTTGTCAAATCAATATCATGATTTTGATATAACTCATTTCTAATTCAAATCATCAAACCAAAATCATTTTCAAGGGATTCATATAAATCAACAAGATAGAGAAAAATAATTTTCAAGAACAATGCTTTTCTCTTTTTAGTTATTTAAATTCATGTCATTTATGCTAGATAAAAAAGTGCATCAACATTTAGGATCGAAAAATGAATTTTATCATAAAAACCATCAAGACCAATAAATCATAAAAATCATCATGTATAACTTTACAATCTCATGCATAAAATCATCAAATCATAGCATCAAAACTTTCAATGGTTTCATTACAACATCAAGTAAGGTTTTATTGAACATAATTTTGAATGATTCTTATAGATATTTAAAATTTCTTTAGTTTTACTTTATATGATTGACTTTATATTAGCATGCTTCAAATTTTTGTTCTTATGTCAAAACTATACATCATGTTTGAAAACCAAAGATAAGGTTCATAAAAAAATCATCAAGCCTTCCATTCAAAAGTCATGCATCGTCATTGAAAATCAATATGGAAATCGTTAAAATACAAATTCTTGCTTCTCAAGCACATATATAAGATTAATCTTACTAGGTGTATAAGCATTAGATTTATATTTAACATTTTACTGCATTAACATAACACATGCAATTTTCAAGAAAATTAATCCTAAACTAAATTAAAAATAACTCAAGAAAGTATTATGTAATTTCGAAATAAATTAGTGGGATTTTGATTACCTCATTGTTGTAAGAGGGTGAGGCATAGTTTGCCACCTCACCTTTCTTGATTTTCTCCTCGTCTTCGGAAGAGCTCAATTCATCCCAACTTTTGTTCTTCTTGCGTTCAAAGCAAGTAGTTCCATTCTTTTTGCTTTTTAATTTTTGTTTCATTTGTAGTTTAAGTTCACCATCACTTAAGCTTATGCTCGAGTGGTCTTCATGTGTTCTATGTCCCAAATCCTTCCTATCATTTGGAAGGTTGTTCTCGAGTTTCTTTTTTGTCACATTGTTCATTTCGTAGGTCATTAGAGACCCAATAAGTTCTTCGAGAGGGAATGTTTTAAGGTCCTTGGCCTCTTGAATGGCCGTAACTTTTGGATCCCAACTTTTTGGAAGGGATCTTAAGATTTTAGTGACTAGTTCAAAATTAGAAAAACTTTTACCAAGAGCTTTGAGTCCATTGATGACATCCGTGAACCGGGTGTACATGTCTCCGATGGACTCACTTGGTTTCATCCGGAAAAGTTCGTAAGAATGCACAAGAATATTGATTTTGGACTCTTTCACTCGGCTAGTGCCTTCATGAGTGACCTCTAGAGTTCTCCAAATATCAAAAGCCGAGTCACACATCGAAACGCGATTAAATTCACTTTTGTCAAGTGCACAATATAAGGCATTCATAGCCTTTGCATTTAAAGAAAACATCTTCTTCTCCAAATCATTCCAATGGTTCATTGGGAGAGAAGACATTTCAAATCCATTTTCGACTATGTCCCATAAATTCAAATCCAAAGAAAGTAAGAAAACTCTCATTCGAGTTTTCCAACAAGTGTAGTCCGTCCCATTGAAAAAGGGAGGACAAATGAGAGAGTGACCCTCTTGAAAGCCATAAAGAGCCATTTCTATTTGGGTGTTAAACCAAAGTAGAAAACCGTGGCTCTGATACCAATTGTTAGGATCGGAGTGGCACTAAGAGGGGGGGGTGAATTAGTGCAGCGGATTAAAACTTCGATTTTAATCAAATTTTTCGTACGATAAGAACGGAACTTGAAAAGCTTAACTTGAAAGCGTATTCTTAAAGTTGCGCAGCAAAGGTAATGATGAAACAAAGCAAGTAAGAAGATTTGCAGTAATGTAAATGACAATAAGAAATGCAAACCAGAGATTACGCCATTTTTAAAGTGGTTCGGTCAAGTGACCTACATCCACTTGCGAGGCCCCTCTTCGATGAGGCTTCCACCTTCCACTAGCAAATCTCTTGAAAGTGAAGGGTGAATACCCCTCTTACAACTTTTACAAGCGGTTCACTCTCTTACAGATTTTCAACAAGAAAGAAGGAGGTGAACACTAGCAAATTGAAAACAAGACAAGCTAACACTTTTCTAAGGCTTTTCTCTCAAACACTTGCTGCTCAAAAAGTTGTTCTCTCAGCTGAGATTTGAGGGGTATTTATAGGCCTCAAGAGGATTCAAATTTGGGCTTCAAAATTTGAATTCTCTTTGGGTTCCCGCTGTTGGAGGTGCCACCGCCCAGCCAAGCGGTGCCACCGCCCAGGGCTCGGGTGCTGGACGGTGCCACCGCCCAGCCAGGAGGTGTCACCGCCCAGCTCTCGGGTGTTGGGCGGTGCCACCGCCCAGCTAGGCGGTGCCACCGCCTACAGTGTTTTCAGCCCGACTACAGTGTTTTCAGCCACTAGTTGGGCTTCAATCTTGGCTCTCTAGTTCGCTGGTTTAGCTTAATTTTTAGCCTAAACCAACTCTGACTTTGGGCCCAGTTGGCCCCTAACCAGGATATAGGATTATCTCTTAATCCTAATCCTAATTACAAGTGGACTACATAACCAAAACACATCCTAAGCAAATTTTCAACCGCGAACGTCGAGTCTTGTTCTGGCGAGCTTTCCGACGAACTTTCTGCTGACGGGCTTCTAGCAAGCTCCCGAACTTGTGATGACTTTAATGAGCAGCCGAGCCTTCTCGGTGATCTCCGTGAACCTCCGACGATCTCTTCGGCGAACTTCCGAAAATTCCGACAAGTTCCCGATTTCTTCTCGGTTGGTTCTGGCAGCATCTCCGACGATTCTTCGGACTCTTAAACGTCCATCGAACTTGACTCCGGTATTCTCGCTTTGTGTTTTCTGGTTATCGTAGTTAATCCTGCACACACAAGCAAACACTCTACTCCGATCTAGACAATTATTATAACGCAAATTGACATTCTGTTGCCCGGCACGTCATTGGTTGGCGCTTCATCCGATTCTTCGGTGCATCGTCCTCTCTTGCGGCTTGTTGCCCAATCGGCGGTTGACCTCCGCAACCCCGATATCCTTGGCGCAATTTCGCTCTCCTTGGCCCGATGCCCGACGCCCGAAGCCTTCTGCCATCCAATATCCTGACGTGATCTCCTCCGACGCAACGTCAATTCCTCATGTGTTAATTGTCTAATCCTGATCGAGTAGACCTGTATCACTCAAAATGTAGTCAAACATTTAAACACAATCAATTAGTTTCATCATCAAAATCCGAGATTCAACAGTAGGAGCATCACCGAGGGTTCATAGGATGATCGACGGAAGTTCGCCGGAAGCTCGCCGGAAGAAGCGATTGACGTACCAGAGCAAGTTGCAGTAAATGTCTTAGGAAATAATCGTAGTTAGCACAATGATTAAGTTAGAAATGGGAGGTGATCCCATTAACTTAATCTTGGGGCAATCGGGCCCCGGAAAGACCCAAATTGGGCTGAATGAATTAACCCATTCGGACCTGAAATAGTGTTAGGAGGTAGCACCGCCAGGGTAGGAGGTAGCACCGCCCAGGAGGCAGTCTCCGAGCGAGACTGGGCGGTGCAACCGCCCCAGTCAAGAGGTTCCACCGCCTGAGCTCAGTCTTCGAGCTCTGGCAGGAGGTTCAACCGCCCCTGACAGGAGGTGGCACTGCTTGAGCTCAGTCTTCGAGCTCTGCCAAGCGGTGCAACCGCCTCAGTCAGGAGGTACAACCGCCTGAGCTCAGTCTTCGAGCTCTGGCAGGAGGTGCAACCACCCCTGACAGAGGTGGCACCGCCCAAAGGCTCAGTCTTCGAGCTCTGTCAGGCGGTGCAACCGCTCCAGTCAGGAGGTGCAACCGCCTGATCCCGGAATTCCGGGAATTGACAGTTTTGAGCTTCAAATTTGAACTGGGTTGGGGCCTATAAATACCCCATCCATTCAGCACTGAAAGAGCACAGACATACACCGAAATCTTGATCTTTTTCTATGATTCTTAGAGCTCAAAATTGTTGTAAAGGCCAAAAGTTCTTCTCCCTCTTTTCTTCCAAATTCTGAGTTGTAAAGAGAGGAGATAAAATTTTGTAAGGGTTGTCTCCTAAGCCCGTCAAAAGGAGTGAAACTGTAAAAGGGTGGTTGGCCTTCGCCTATTGAAGGAAGGCCTCTAGTTGACGTCGGTGACCTCGTCGGTGGAGGAAGCCAAAAGTGGAGTAGGTCAAGATTGACCGAACCACTCCAAATCTCGGTTTACATTTACTTTGAGTATTTTTTATCTTTACTGCAAACCTCCTAAATAGCTACTACCTTCTGCGCTTTTACGAACGAGTTTCTAAGTTCAAAGCTTTTCGAATCTGCGTCTAAACGTAAATCGACTTTTTCGTACGATCATTACATTTCAGTTTACGTTTACGTTTTGATTTCAATCATAACTGCAAACTGCCTTCTACGCATTTATAAAACATATCTCCAAGTTCAATATCTTCAAAATTGACATTTAGACGTAAACCGGTTTTATCGTACGAACGTCTCATTTTAGTTTGCGCTTGCATTCTAATTTTCATCATAAACTGCAAACTGCCTTTGTAGATTTACTTTAACGTCATCTCGCTTAATCTTAAGTTAAAGTAATCTTAGAATCAGCTTTTACGTCGAAATCGTTTTTTATCAAACGAACGCAGCTTTCGGTTTTAATCGCTGAAAAATTTCCGCTGCACTAATTCACCCCCCCCCCCCCTCTTAGTGCTCTCGATCCTAACAATTGGTATCAGAGCCCGGTATTTCTCATTTCGGATTTACACCTGAGAGAAATGGCTCTTCAAGAGGGCTTATCGGTTGTTCGTCCACCGTTGTTTAATGGATTGGACTACACTTATTGGAAAACTCGAATGAGAGTTTTCTTGATTTGTATGAATCTGGATTTATGGAATATCATTGAAAACGGTTTTCAACTTCCCTCTAAACCGATGAACAAATGGTCGGATTTGGAGAAGAAGTATTTTTCTTTAAACGCAAAGGCTATGAATGCCTTATTTTGCGCTTTGGACAAAAATGAGTTCAATCGGATTTCTACGTGCGAAACGGCTTTTGACATTTGGCGAACACTTGAAATCACGCACGAGGGAACTAGTAGAGTCAAAGACTTGAAAGTTAACTTTTTATTGCATGATTTTGAGCTTTTTCGAATGCAACCAAGCGAGACTATAGACGACATGTACACCCGTTTCACGGATGTCGTCAATAGTTTAAGAGCTCTTGGAAAATATTTTTCGAATTTTGAACTCGTAAACCAGATTTTGCGCTCACTTTCTAAACCTTGGGATTCAAAAGTAACTGCTATTCAAGAATCGAAAAACTTGAACGAATTTCCACTTGAAGAACTAATTGGTTCCTTGATCACATATGAAATGACATGCAATGCACGTGAAGAACTTGAGAACCACCTTCCAAAAAACAAGAAGGATTTGGGACATAGAACATTTGAAGACCACTCGAGCATAAGCTCAAGTGATGGTGAACTTAAACTACAAATGAAACAAAAATTAAAAAGTAAAAAGAACGGAACTACTTACTTTGAACGCAAGAAGAAGAACAAAAATTGGGATGAATCGAGCTCCTTTGAAAACGAGGAGAAAATCAACAAAGGCGAGGTGGCAAACTACGCCTTTACGCCTTTCCACGCTAAGGTAATCAAAATGCCTTTAATTTACTTCGAAATTACATGATGCTTTTCATGATGCATTTTTCTTTTTCTTTAAATTTTCTTGAAAATTACATTTTTAATAATTTAATAATAAAAATGCAAAAATATGATCATGCTTGTAATTTTGAAAATGATAATGAAAATTGCATGTCTTATGTTAATGCAAGATATAAATCTAATGATTGTACACCTAGTGAGATTAATCTTATTTATGTGCTTGAGAAGCAAGAATGTATATTTTGATTATTTTCATATTGCTTTTCAATGACGATACATGGCTTTTGTCTGGAAGGCTTGATATTTTTCATTGTCTTTATTTGTTAAATATGATGTATCGTTTTGACATAAGAATAAAGATTTGAGCATGCTATTATAAAGTCAATCATATAAATTAAAACTAAAGAAGTTTTAGGCATTTATAAGAATCATTCAAAATTATGTTCAATGAAACCTTGCTTAATGTTGCAATGAAAATATTAAAGTTTTGATACTATGATTTGACGATTTTATGCATGAGATTTTAAAGTTATACATGATGATTTTTGTGATTGATGGTTTTATGATGAAATTCATTTTACGATCCTAAACGTTGATGCATGTTTTCATTTGACATAAATGAAAAGGCATGCTAACATGAAATCGATCACTTAAGATGAAACACTTAAAAAAAGGGGGAGAAATATATGAATTGATGCTATAAACACTATGCTATGATTATCCCATGCTTGCATCATCAAGAGATATATGAATTGATATGATTGCCATATTTGCAATGCTTATATGAATTGATGCTATGATTGCCAAATTTGTATTATGCCATGTTTGCATCATGCGTTAAGATATCAAGAACTTGTATCGTAATTTTATGCATTGATATCTTACCATGTGATGAAATGCTACAATTGATGAACACTTGAAATGTAATTCTCTATCTTATTGATTTTTCAATAAATCTATGCTTGTCATATATGAATTTATTGAATGTAATTTTGAGGATGATTTCAGATTTGACAAATGCTTGATTCGTATTTACGACATAAGATACACTTTAAATATGAATCATGCTTCAATCAGATTAAATGCTTCAATCATTTTCTATCTCTAGAGTTCTCGATTTTGATGAAATACAAGTGATAAATTCATTTATGATATCTTGTAAATCACTTGAATTATGAATGAGTTTTTTATGATGTGTTAAAAGAATCACTTAAAAAGAAAATGTTTTTCCCATCTGATCGAGATTAATGATTTCATGATATTGTGTGAATCTCGAAATTGATTTTGATGAAATAGTAATAACGTTATTCATGTTATGAATCTTAAAAATGATAATATGCTTCATGTGATAATATGAATACATGAAACACTTATGATATTCCGTGTATTCATAAAATATTTATCTCATCATCCAATAACTCTTCTTGATATTCCTTATGAGATGAAATGAAATAATGCATGAAATACAAATAAGGAGTTAATGATCATGCATAATAGGATGTAATGAATTCTGACATTTAGATACCATCGTTTGAATATCAATGATCATTTTGCCAAAATGATATATCATGAATGCTTGAATATCATGTTTGATATGCTCATGATGATGATTGATTTTTCGGTATCATGCATAAAAAAAAATGAAATGTAATGTTAATGAATTTGTGCATTGAAACTATAATGATGCACAAATAAGAATGATTACTTACCTTTGTCATGATTTAGAAATTGATGTAAAGGGTTTTTCCCTTCTTTTTGACAATGACAAAGGGGGAGATAGATTGCTAGCACAATTTAAGAAAAATACAAAAATTACAAAAGAGAAGAAATTACTATCTTGAACATCACCGATAATTGCTAGCTTGAAATGTCAAGAAAATGCAAAAACTTGTTTATTTTCTTGCACATCTAAAGAGAAGATGCAAATGTAACACTTGCCAAATTGTTTGCTTGCCTCATGCAAAACATTATCTCTTGCTAGTTTGGCATTTTGCTAGCTTGCACTTTGCAAAGAAAGCAAAAATGACACTTCTCAAAAGAGAAGAAAGAGCTTGTTATCTTGAACATCATAAGCTTGCCAAACAAAAATTGCAAAAGTGCTATCTTGCCTATCTCAAGAAGCAAAACTTGCATATCGTAAAAATTTGCTAGCTTGCAACTTGCATATTTCAAGAAGCAAGAGTTGCCTTCTTGAACATCTCTAAATTGCTAGCTTGCAAGTTCTAAAATGTTGCAACATTGCTAGCTTGCATATTATAAAAGTGCTATCTGGTATGCTGTAAAACTTGCATATCTAAAACTTGATAGCTTGAATGTTCTAAGCATGATGTAACATTTGCTAAATTTTCTAGCTTCAAAACTGCATGATGATAAAACTTGATATTATGTTTATCATGAAATGAGTTGAACCAATATCACAAACACTTGATTGTGATACTTCTCCTTTTTGTTGACGACAAAGGGGGAGAAGTATGTTGATGACATGACATGTTATGCATAAGTTCATGATGACGTGTTGCAAGTATTCATAATGAATATTGCAATGACTTGAATTCAGTTTGAATTCAAGGTTCTATCAATATGGCATATTGATAGGGGGAGTTTGTTTAAACTCCGGGAGTTAAGTTTAACTCCGTCATCAAGTGGTTGTCATCATAAAAAAGAGGGAGATTGTTGAATCTCATATTTTGATGATGAAACTACTTGATATATGTTTATGATTTAATCTACATTTTGAGTGACGCAGGATGCTTCGATCAGGATGAGACAATTAAAGCAGGAAAATCATGTTGTGCCGGAGGAACATGTCAGAAGATTGGACGTCGGGCCAGTGGATCGGTCGACGTATCGACAGAAAGCTTCGGGCCGTGGACTCGGGCATCAGGCCAAGAAGAGCGGGTATTGTGCCAAGGATATCGGAGTTGCAGAGTCAACTGGCCGATTGGGCAATAGGCTGCAGGAGAGGACGATGCGTCGAAGAATCGGACGAAGCGTCGAGGGACCAATGACATGCCGGACAACTTGGTTAATTGCTTAGGATTAATTGTCTCGATCGAAGTTTTGTTTACATGTGCAGGATTAACTACGATGAAAGTAAGACATGCAGCAAGAGTTGCGTCGGAGTCAAGACAATGATCACGTTGGGAGTTCGAGAGTTCTACGAAAGTTCGGACAGTCGTCGGAGGTTCTGCGGGAACAAATCCGAGAAGTCCAAGAGCTTGCCAAAGAAGCTTGTCGGAACTCGCCAAGTGGATCGTTGCAAGTCCAGGAGTTTACCGGAAGTCCGCAGGAGCATCACCGAGGGTTCAACGGATGATCGACGGAAGTTCGACGGAAGCTCGCCGGAAGAAGCGATTGACATACCAGAGCAAGTTGCAGTAAATATCTTAGGAAATAATCGTAGTTAGCACAATGATTAAGTTAGAAATGGGAGGTGATCCCATTAACTTAATCTTAGGGCAATCGGGCCCCTGAAAGACCCAAATTGGGCCGAATGAATCAACCCATTCGGACCTGAAATAGTGCTAGGAGGTAGCACCGCCCAGGAGGCAGTCTCCGAGTGAGACTGGGTAGTGCAACCACCCCAGTCAGGAGGTTGCACCGCTTGAGCTCTGGCAGGAGGTGCAACCGCCCCTGACAGGAGGTGGCACCGCTTGAGTTCAGTCTTCGAGCTCTGCCAAGCGGTGCAACCACCTCAGTCAGGAGGTGCAACCGCCTGAGCTCAGTCTTCGAGCTCTGGCAGGAGGTGCAATCGCCCCTGACAGAGGTGGCACCGCCCAGAGGCTCAGTCTTCGAGCTCTGCCAAGCGGTGCAACCGCTCCAGTCAGGAGGTGCAACCGCCTGATCCCGGAATTCCGGGAATTGACAGTTTTGAGCTCCAAATTTAAACTGGGTTGGGGCCTATAAATACCCCACCCATTCAGCACTAAAAGAGCATAGACATACACCGAAATCTTGATCTTTTTATGTGATTCTTAGAGCTCAAAATTGTTGTAAAGGCCAAAAGTTCTTCTCCCTCTTTTCTTCCAAATTCTGAGTTGTAAAGAGAGGAGAGAAAATTCTGTAACGGTTGTCTCCTAAGCCCATCAAAAGGAGTGAAACTGTAAAAGGGTGGTTGGCCTTCGCCTTTTGAAGGAAGGCCTCTAGTTGACGTCGGTGACCTCGTCGGTGGAGGAAGCCAAAAGTGGAGTAGGTCAAGATTGACCGAACCACTCTAAATCTCGGTTTGCATTTACTTTGAGCATTTTTATCTTTACTGCAAACCTCCTAAATAGCTACTGCCTTCTGCGCTTTTACGAACGAGTTTCTATGTTCAGAGCTTTCCGAATCTGCGTATAAACGTAAATCGACTTTTTCGTACGATCATTACATTTCAGTTTACGTTTACGTTTTGATTTCAATCATAACTGCAAACTGCCTTCTGCGCATTTATAAAACATTTCTCGAAGTTCAATATCTTCAAAATTGACATTTAGACGTAAACCAGTTTTATCGTACGAACGTCGCATTTCAGTTTGCGCTTGCATTCTAATTTTCATCATAAACTGCAAACTGCCTTTGTAGATTTACTTTAACGTCATCTCGCTTAATCTTAAGTTAAAGTAATCTTAGAATCAGCTTTTACGTCGAAATCATTTTTTATCAAACGAACGCAGCTTTCGGTTTGAATCGTTGAAAAATTTTCGCTGCACTAATTCACCCCCCCCCCCCTCTTAGTGCTCTCGAACCTAACAGTCCTTTCATGATCAAATACATAGCTCCTAATTCTAATTGGCTTACTTCATCGTGATGGTATTGTTTAGGGAGAATGATGCTAGTTAGGATATGATGAAGTACCTTAGTGTTTAGTGGCAGTAGATGTTCACAACTTTTAGGAACAAATGTTAAGTTGGGATTGGCGAAAATAGTTCCTAAGGCTTCAACATATGTTGTCCCAACAGTTTCATCATCCCATGATCCTTTAAAGTAAAGTCCTCTACTTTTTATGGGAATGTCTATCATGTCACAAATGAATTTATCCGTAATGGAGATGTGTTGTCCTAAGAGATAGGTAGACATTCTTTCTTCTTCATCTACTTGTATATTGTTGTAAAACAATCTAACTAGTCTTGGATAGATGGGTTCATTAATTTGTAAAATAGGGAGTAGATCTAAGTTTGCAAACCATTGGATTGTCTCTAAGTCTCTTAGTTCATTTAAATCAACATGTTTTCCCTTATTGACACTCCTAAGTTCGAAAGAGGATAACTTTTCAGCATGATATTTTCAATCGAAAAGGGTAAGATCAAAATCTTCCACTAATCTCCTCTTCCCTTTGTCCCTTGAGGATCTTCTAGACCCCATAACTATTGCTGTTTAGGAGGATAGTAATGAGCAAGAGTAAATGAATCAAAAATAGAATTTAAGGGCTTCTTAGAGAATACCTTAGTGAGATCTTCAAGAGGGGGAAAGATTGTTGATCTTTTGCTTCGAAATGAGGAGTATTTGGTATGCTATGAGGGGCGAAATGGAGGTGGAGAAGCTTTGGAAGAGTAAAGAGGGGAAAGGAGTGAGTTGGGGTCGGTTCCACCGCCGGCCCTAGCTCGGTTTAAAAAGGGGCAGAGTTGCGGGTGGTTGCACCTCTAGCTGGGGCGGTGCAACCGCTTGCAACACGTGACAGCCGAAGGTGCTACCTCCAACTAGGGCGATGCCACCGCCTGCAGGCGGTGAGCACTTGTTCTGACCGTAGTGTGATCTGATTTGAAAGTTTTTGACTTGAGAAGAATTTTCATTCAGAGCAATCAACTTAACTTACGTAATTACATAAGAATTTTCATTGTAAGATAAGAAATTTTGCATGATCAAGATAGACCTTATGACGTGCATACATGTTTGTGACGGATTGTTCAGATTGGTAAGCCTTGCAAGTTCATGACAACCTTAGTAAGTTCATGATATAGTTGGAATTGAAAGTAACGAACGGATGAAATCAATGAGTTTGAAAATCTACAGGATATGTGAAGTGAGGATCATGGGTTTCCAATTCTGAGAGATCAAATAGGATTATATCTATATCACATTTGTAATTTTAACTTTCTAATCCTCTTCTGTTATTTAGGCTAGAGAGCATCGCGAGTTCTTTTTGGATCTCGTATCATGAATATCGAGAATCCAAAGAGCAGGATATTATTTCTTGCTCCCAGCTTAAGATGTTTTATGTCTTTACAAGAAAGGATGATCTTTAGGTACCCATTTGCTCTTGGGTGCCTCAAAAATAGATCTACATTGTTTATCATGTTGCATAGAATTTATCATGGTTCCTTTATGAACCCAAATTAATTTATTCGGACTAATTTTCTTGAATGGACAATCATGCGTTTTGTGTCCTAGTTTGCAACAAAAGTTGCATTTGCTTTGATGTCGAACATGTAAGATGGTGCCTTTTATGAAGGTGGTTGGATTTTGGTGAGGACTTCTCACAAATCCGATTCCACTTCTTTTGGGAACGTGACCCTTGTTTGTAAGGATCATGTTCAGTGACTTGCTACCAACCTCGAATTTCTTCAAGGGGTCCTTAAGTTGCAAGTTTTCCTTTTGGAGAGTTTCTAGATCATGGCATTTTATGCATGAACTTAGACTATCATGATATTTAGTTTTTAACTTATCAAAATTACAAGTAACACTATCATGCTCCTTTTTTAGCAATTTATATTTTCTACTAATAATCTTGCATTCATCAAATAAGTCATGAAAGGCATTTAATAATTCATCAAATGATAAATCTGCATCTATTAAATTTGTTACCTCCTCTCCGATGGCCATTAAGGCATAATGAGCAACTTGCTCGGTGTTGGACTCCTCTTCTTCGGACGCACTCGAGTCATCCCATGTTGCTTTAAGCGCCTTCTTCTTTGATGTTCTCTTTTTGACTTGGGGACAATCACTCTTGTAGTGTCCCGGCTTTTTGCACTCATAGCAAATAACTTCGTCCTTCTTGGGTTCAAGTTTATTTTTTATGTCATTCTTAAACTTGTTTCTTTTAATGAATTTTTTAAATTTTCTTGTTAGAAGTGCCAAGTTATCGTCACAATCCTCATCACTTGAGTTTTCTCTCAAGTGGTCTTCTGAAGTTCTAAGTGTCATATCCTTCTTGTTCTTTGGAAGGATGTCTTCTTGCTTTTCATGAGCTTTGCAAGTCATCTCGTAGGTCATTAATGACCTGATTAGTTCTTCAAGAGGGAAGTTGTTTAGATCTTTCGCCTCTTGAGTAGCAGTGACTTTAGGATCCCAACTCTTAGGAAGGGATCTTAGAATCTTATTTACGAGCTCAAAATCCGAAAAGCTTTTTCCGAGTCCTTTTAGACCGTTGACGACATCCGTGAAACGGGTAAACATGTCGCCAATAGTCTCACTCGGTTTCATCTGGAAAAGTTCGAAAGAGTGTAACAAAAGATTGATTTTTGACTCTTTCACTCTACTTGTGCCTTCGTGAGTCACTTCGAGTGTGTGCCAAATATCAAATGCGGTTTCACAAACGGAAACACGGTTGAACTCATTTTTATCAAGCGAACAAAATAAGGCATTCATAGCCTTTGCATTAAGAGCGAAAGCCTTCTTCTCCAATTCATTCTAATCAATCATTGGAAGAGAAGACTTCGAAAATCCATTTTCGACAAGATTCCAAAGTTCAAAATCCATAGAAATAAGAAAGATCCTCATTCGGGTCTTCCAATAGGTGTAGTCCATCCCATTGAACATGGGTGGACGTGTAATAGAGTGGCCCTCTTGGTTTCCGGCATATGCCATCTCTCTTGGGTTTTAATCCGTTTGAGAGTTAACCCCGCTCTGATACCAATTGTTAGGATCAAGAGCACTAAGAGGGGGGGGGGGGGCGGGGTGAATTAGTGCAACGGAAATCTTTCAACTATAAAAAAATGTTCGAACGATAAAAATGATTTTGGTGTGAAAGTCGATTCTAAGATTACTTTAACTTAAGATCAAGCGAGATGACGTTAACGTCAATCTATGAAGGCAGTTTGCAGTTATGATGAAAACCAGAATATAAGCGCAAACTGAAATACGACGTTCGTACGAAGAAACTGATTTACGTCTAAATGCTAATTCGTAAATCACTTGATTAGGCGAGATGCAGTTTAAGCAAGGATATAAAGGCAGTTTGCAGTTATGATAGAAATCAAAATGTAAAAGCAAACTAAAATATGATTATCGTACAAAAAAAAAATAGATATACGTCTAAACGCTGATTCGGAGAGTGTAAAGCTTGAAACCCGATCGTATATGCGCAGAAAGCAGTAAGCTTTAGAGGAGGTTTGTAGTAAAGATAATATGCTCAAAGTAAATGCAAACCGAGATTTAGAGTGGTTCGGTCAATCTTGACCTACTCCACTTTTGGCTTCCTCCACCGACGAGGTCACCGACGTCAACTACAGACCTTCCTTCAATAGGCGAAGGCCAACCACCCTTTTACAGTTTCACTCCTTTTGACGGGCTTAGGAGACAACCCTTACAGAATTTTCTCTCCTCTCTTTACAGCTCAGAACTTGGAAGAAAATAGGGAGAAGAACTTTTGGCCTTTACAACAATTTTGAGCTCTAAAAATCACATAACAAGATCAAGATTTCGGTGTATGTTTTGTGCTCTTTCAGTGCTGAATGGGTGGGGTATTTATAGGCCCCATCCCAATTCAAATTTAGAGCTAAAAACTGTCAATTCCCGAAATTCCGGGATCAGGCGGTTGCACCTCTTGACTGGAGCGGTTGCACCGCCTGGCAAAGCTCGAAGATTGAGCCTCTGGGCAGTGCTACCTCCTGTCAGGGGCGGTTGCACCTCCTACCAGGGCTCGAAGATCGAGCTCAGGCGGTGCAACCTCCTGACTGGGGCGGTTGCACCGCTCAGTCAGTGCTCGGAGACCGAGCCCAAGCGGTGCCACCTCCTGTCAGGGGAGGTTGCAACGCCTAGTCTCGCTCGGAGACTGAGCCCAGGCGGTGCCACCGCCTGGCTGGAGCGGTTGCACCTCCCAGTCTCACTCAGAGACTGAGCCCAAGCGGTGCAACCTTCTACCTTGGGCGGTTCAACCGCCTGGCAGAAATCAGGGTCCGAATGGGTTGATCCATTCGGCCCAATTTGGGTTTTTCAATGGCCCAATTACCCCAAGATTAAGTTAATGGAATCACCTCCCATTTTCAACTTAATCATTATGCTAACTACGATATTCCCTAAGACATTTATTGCAACTTGCTCTGGTGTGTCAATCGCTTCTTCCGGCGGGCTTCCGGCGAACTTCCGTCGATCATCCGATGAACCCTCAGTGATGCTCCTGCAGACTTCCGGCAAACTCCTGGACTTGCGACGATCCACTTGGCGAGTTCCGATGAGCTTCTTTGGCAAGCTCATTGACTTCTCGGATTTGTTCTCGTAAAACCTCCGACGACTATCCGAACTTCCGTCGAACTCTCGAACTACCAACATTATCATTGTCTTGACTCCGGCGCAACTCCTACTGCATGTCTTACTTTCATCGTAGTTATTCCTACACACTTATCTCAACATATAGATTAGATAACAAATGACAATTGACTTCATAATCAAAATCCGAGATTCAACATCAAGGACGCGATTATGTTGGGAGTTCGAGAGTTCTTCGGAAGTCCGAACGTTCATCGGAAGTCCGGATGTTCATCAGAAGGTTTGGAGGAACTAGCCGAGAAGTCTTAGAGCTTGCCAGAGAAGCTCATCGGAACTCACTAAGAAGATCATCGTGAGGTCCAAGAGCTTGCCGGGAGTCCGCCGGAACATTGTCAAGAGATTGTCGGAAGGTCACCGGAAGCTCGCTAGAAGAATAGACATAGGGACTTGTTTAGCTTAGCAAATGTCTTAGGATTTCATAGTTAGCACATAATTGGGCTTGGATTTGGACCAACCCAATTAGGGGCCCGCTAGGCCTATGTAAGAAATGTGTTGGGCCCAATAAGAGGCCCAAATAGTACCCCAAGAAGTCTCACTATCGTGGCACAATCTTCGAGACTGTGTCAAGCGATGGTACCGCTAGTCTGGGTGGTTGTACCGCCCCTAGCAGGTGCCAGGCGGTGGTACCGCCAGTTTGGGCGGTGGTACCACCCAGGGCAGTGTCAGCTAGACTAACACTAGGCGATGGTACCACCCAATGCAGGCGGTGGTACCGCCCGTGTCCAGGGAACCTAGGATGGGAAAGTTTTAAGCTCCAAGTTTGAATCAACTTGAAGCCTATAAATACCCCTCTCATCCCTGGTTAAAAGCACACAAGTATTGAGAGAAAAAAAAGTATAAAAACGCTATTGCAATCTTGTGTAAGCTCCTCTCAAAGATCTAAAGTGTTAGAATAGTTTGAGAGAGGAGTGAGTGGGGGTGTAAGGGTTATCTCCTAAACCCGATAAAAGGAGAATTGAGTTGTAAAAGGTGATTGGCCTTCTCCTATTGAAGGAAGATCTCTAGTGGATGCTAGTGACCTCCTCGGAGGAGGAAGCCGGAAGTGGATGTAGGTCACATTGACCGAACCACTCTAAAATCTGGTTTGCATTTTATTCTTGCTATTACTTTACTGCAAACCTCTTTAATAGCTTACTGCATTCAATTCATTTACGAACGTGTTTCATGTTAACATATTTTCGAGATCGGTTTTCAACATAAATGGTTTTATCGAAACAAAACCTTTTGAATATGTGATTTTACCGCTATACTAATTCACCCCTCCTCTTAGTGCGCTTTTGATCCCAACAATTAGTATCAGAGTCTCGTTTTTCATATTTGGTTTAACACCCAGATTGAAATGGCTCTTTTCGGCTTTCAAGAAGGTCACTCTCTCATTCGTCCTCCCTTTTTCAATGGGACAGACTACACTTATTGGAAAACTCGAATGAGAGTTTTCTTGCTTTCATTGAATCTTGACTTATAGCATATAGTCAAAAACGGATTTGAAATATCTTCTCTTCCAATGAACAATTGGAATGATTTGGAGAAGAAGACGTTTTCTCTAAATGCAAAGGCTATGAATGCCTTGTTTTGCGCCTTAAATATAAATGAGTTTAATCGTGTTTCTACTTGTGAAATAGCTTTCAATATTTGGCGCTCTCTTGAAATCACATATGAAGGAACTAGCAAAGTTAAAGATTCAAAAATTAATTTTTTAATACATGATTTCGAGCTTTTTCGAATGAAGCCGAGCAAAACCATTTTTGACATGTACACCTGTTTTACGGATGTCGTTAATAGTTTAAAAGCTCTTGGTAGAACTTTTTCAAATTTTGAACTTGTTAGTAAAGTTTTATGCTCACTTTCTAAAACTTGGGATTCAAAAGTAACGGCTTTACAAGAATCAAAAGATTTGAACCATTTCCCTCTTGAAGAACTTATCGGGTCATTAATGACCTATGAAATAACGTGCAATGCATGTGAAGAACTTGAGAACCATCTTTCAAAGAATATGAAGGATTTCAGATTAAGAACAATCGAAGACCACTCGAGCATAAGCTCAAGTGATGGTGAACTTGAACTACAAATGAAATTTAAAATATTCATGAAACAAAAATTAAAAAATAAAAAGAAATGAACTATTTGCTATGAATGCAAGAAGAAGAACACAAATTGGGATGAATCGAGCTCCTCCGAAGACGAGGAGAAAATCAAGAAAAGCAAGGTGGCAAACTACGCCTTAACGACTTTTGACGTTGAGATAATCAAAATGCCTTTAGATTATTTTGAAATTATATAATATTTTTCATGAGTTATTTTTAATTTAGTTTAGTTATTTTTCTTAAAAATTATATGTTTAATAATGTTTAATAATGAAAATACAAAAATTAGGAATCATGCTCATCATTCTAGTAATTTTGAAAATAATCATAAAAATTACATATGATAAAGGAACAAAAAATTAGACTTAAATCATACTATATGTATTTTTTATGTGATAAAGTGATAATATGTATCTTGATGATCTTCGTATTTAATTGAAAATACTTTACGAAATCATGCTTGATGAAATAATGTAATGATGATTTGATATCATGCTTAATGATGATGCATGGATTTTGTATGGAAACTAAGCATGAAAAGTTAGATTCACCTAAAAAGAAAAATACATGACTACAATGAACTTGATTGAAAATGCTTTAAGTTTGATAAAATAGTGTAATGATGCATAATGATCATGCTTAATAAATTTTGAAATTACGCTTAATGATTTATAGTGTATTGAAAGTTTCATTTTTAAATGATGATGCTTGTTTTCATTTGGAATAAATGAAAAAGGCATGCTTCTATGAATTGAATCAAATAAATTGAAACAACTAAAAAGAGGAAAGGTTTCTCCTTAAAGAATTTATTTTTTCCTACTTTATCGATTTTTCAAAAAGGGAGATTAATGAATCTATTTATATCATTTTTATGAATCTCTTAAAAGTGACTATGGTGATTTGACAAGTTAAATGATTTGAAGATAAATGTTGTTTTTTCTCTTTATCAGAACTTGTGATTCTTTTATGAATCACCATCTTGATTTCTCGATATTTGATACTTGAGATTTCTCTATGAATCAAGGTCTTGTTTTTGAATTCCTATGTTTCTTCTTACTATTTTTCTAAAAAGGAAAGATTAATGAATCTATTTATGTCCTTTTTATGAATCTCTTGAAAACGATTTTGATTTGACGATTTGAATTTGAATGAGCTTTATATTGATTTTTTTAGATTTATAACTAGAGATTTCTTATGCATTAATCAAGATATTATATCATTCTTTCTCCTATGTTTCTTTCTGCCAATTGCTAAATAGAAAATAAATGATCAAAATGTTGATTTAACGATGCATGTTTGGTACCAACAATCATGATGTGCTAAACACTTAAAAATGTTGATTTAATGTTTGGTATCATGAATACTTTATTATCATACATGAAAATAATGATGAATATTTTGAAAATAAATATTTATATCATGTCAGATGATTTTACATTTTTTGCATGATGAGTTATAGTGATGATTCAAATAATGATTGAAATAATATGAATGATGATTTGGAATCATACATGTAATAATGATTTTATATTTTATATACATGATGATTTGGTGTTATGCATGTAATACTTTAACTTATAATAATAATGCATGCAATGATGAAATATTCATGATAAAATAATTATTTTAAAATTCATGACTTGAATTTTTATCTATGCTATTTACCTTTGTCATAATTTAAAAATTGATATAAAGAGTCTTCCCTTCTTTTTTACAATGACAAAGGGGGAGCAAAACGTACTAGAAAGCAAATTTGCTAGCTCGCACAATTCAAGAAGAAAGCAAAAATTACACTTCTCAAAAGAGAAGAAATTGCTATCTTGAACATCACCAAGAATTGCTAGAAGATGCAAAAATATGCTATCTTGCACATCGCAAAGAAAAGCAAATATGCCAACTTGCATATCATTAAATTTGCTAGCTTGTATGTTGTAAAACTTACATATTTCACGAAACAAGTGTTGCTTTCTTGAACATCTCTAATTTGCTAGCTTGTATGATGTAGAACTTGCTATCTTGAACACTACAAAGAAGTGTTATCTTGCCTATCTCAAGAAGCAAAAATGCTAAATTTACACATCTAACAAAATTTACAAACTTGCAAAACTCTAAATTTTTGCTAGCTTGCATGATGATAAAAATGGATATTATGTTTTTCATGCAATAAGTTGAACTTATATTTCCAAACACATGAATAGTGGACTTCTCCTTTTTATTAATGACAAAGGGGGAGAACTATGTTGATGTCATGCATGATTTGATCATGACATGTTTGTTTGGATTTTTGAATCCAAGAGTTTCTATTAATAAGGCATATTGATAAGGGGAGTTTGTTTAAACTCCGGAAGTTAAGGTTAACTCCATCATCGATTGGTTGTCATCATAAAAAAAGAGGAGATTGCTGAATCTCAGATTTTGATGATGAAACCAATCGATGTGTTTATGTTTTAATCTGCATTTTGAGTGACACATGATACTTCAATCAGGATGAGACAATTAAAGTAGGAAAAATCATATTATGCCAGAGGAAAACATGTCAAAAGATTGGACATCGGGCCGGAGGAATGGTCGACGTATCGACAGAAGGCTTCGAGCCGTGGATTCGGGCATCGGGCTAAGAAGAGCCGATATTGCGTCAAGGATATCGGAGTTGCAGAGTCAACTAGCCGATTAAGCAATAGGTCGCAAGAGAGGACGATGCACCGAAGAATCGGCCGAAGCGTCGAGGGACAAATGGCATGCCGGACAACTTGATTAATGCTTAATATTAATTGTCTAGATCGAAGTATGTTTTATATGTGTAGGATTAATTATGATAGCAAGGAATGAAGCAAAATGAAGTCCCGGAGTCAAGGATGCGATTACGTTGGGAGTTCGAGAGTTCGTCGGAAGTTCTGGAGGAACTAGCCGAGAAGTCTCGGAGCTTGCTAGAGAAGCTCATCGGAACTCGCCAAGAAGATCATTGTGAAGTCTAGGAGCTTGCCAGGAGTCTACCGGAACATTGCCGAGAGATTGTCGGAAGGTCGCCGGAAGATCGCCGGAAGCTCACCGGAAGAATAGACATAGGGACTTGTTTAGCTTACCAAATGTCATAGGATTTCATAGTTAGCAGGTAATTGGGCTTGGATTTAGGCTAACCCAATTAGGGGCCAGCTAGGCCCATATAGAAACTATGTTGGGCCCAATAAGAGGCCCAAATAGTGCCCCAAGAAGTCTCACCATCGGGCACAGTTTTTTAGACTATGTTAGGCGGTGGTATCGCTAGTCTGGGTGGTTGTATCGCCCCTGGCAGGGTGCCAGGTGGTGGTACTACCCAGCACTACCCCCTAGGCAGTGGTACCACCAAACCTGGGTGGTGGTACTGCCCATGCCAGGGGAACCCAGGATGGAAAAGTTTTAGGCTCCATGTTTGAATCAACTTGAACCCTATAAATACTCCTCTCATCCCTAGTTAAAGCACACAAGTATTGAGAGAAAAAAAAGTATAGAAATGCTGCTGCAATCTTGTGTGAGCTCCTCTCAAAGATCTAAAGTGTTAGAATAGTTTGAGAGAGGAGTGAGTGGGGGTTTAAGAGTGATCTCATAAATCCGGTAAAAGGATAATTGAGTTGTAAAAGGTGATTGGCCTTCGCCTATTGAAGGAAGGCCTCTAGTGGACGCCGGTGACCTCGTCGGAGGAGGAAGCCAGAAGTGGATGTAGGTCACGTTGACCGAACCACTCTAAAACCTGGTTTGCATTTTATTCTTGCTATTATTTTACTGTAACATCTTTAATAGCTTACTGCCTTCAATTCATTTACGAACGTGTTTCATGTTAAGATATTTCCAAGATCGGTTTTCAACGTAAATGGTTTTATCAAAATGAAACCTTTTTGAAGACGTGATTTTACTACTGCACTAATTCACCCTCCCTCTTAGTGCACTTTTGATCCCAACAGGAACATGTCAGAAGATTGGGCGTCAGGCCGGTGGATCGATTGAGGTATCGATAAAAGGCTTTGGGCCATGGATTCGAGCATCGGGCTAAGAAGAGCGGATATTGCGCCAAGGATATCGGAATTGTAGAGTCAACTGGCCAATTGGGCAATAGGCCGCAAGAGAGGACGATGCACCAAAGAATCGGACGAAGCGTCGAGGGACCAATAACATGCCAAACAACTTGATTAATGCTTAGTATTAATTGTCTAGATTGAAGTATTTTTTTACATGTGCAGGAATAACTATGATAGCAAGGCATGAAGCAAAATGAAGTCCCGGAGTCAAGGACGCGACTTCGTTGGGAGTTCGAGAGTTCATCGGAAGTCCGGACATTCGTTAGAAGTTCTGGTGGAACTAGCCGAGAAGTCTCAGAGCTTGCCAAAGAAGCTCATCAAAACTCGCTAAGAAGATCATTGCGAAGTCTAAGAGCTTGCCGGGAGTCCGCCGGAACATCGCCGAAAGATCGCTGGAAGCTCACCGAAAGAATAGACTTACGGACTTGTTTAGCTCAGATTATGTCTTAGATTTCGTAGTTAGCACATAATTGGGCTTGGATTTGGGCCAACCCAATTAGGGGCCAGCTAGGCCCATGTAAAAACTATGTTGGGCCCAATAAGAAGCTCAAACAGTGCCCAAGAAATCTCACTGTTGTGGCATAGTCTTCGAGACTGTGTCATGCAGTGGTACCACCAGTCTGGGCGATTGTACCCCCTGGCAGGGTGCCAAGCGGTGGTACCACCCAGCACTACCCCCAAGTGGTGGTACCTGTTGAATCTCGGATTTTGATGATAAAATCAATTGATGGGTTAATTGATCTAATCCATATTATTGAGTTAAGTGTGTAGGATTAACTATGATAACCAGAAAACACAAAGCAAGAATACTAGAGTCAAGTTCGATGGACGTTTAAGAGACCGAAGAATCGTCGAAGATGCTGCCGGAACCAACCGAGAAGAAATCGGGAACCTATCAGAATTTTCGGAAGTTCGCCGAAGAGATCGTCGGAGGTTCACGGAGATCACCGAGAAGGCTCGGCTACTCGTTAAAGTCATCACAAGATCGGGAGCTTGCTGGGAGTCTATCGGAAGAAGTTCGGCGGAAAGCTCGTCGGAACAAGACTCGACGTTTGCGGTTGAAAACTTGCTTAGGATGTTTTTAGTTATGTTGTTCACTTGTAATTAGGATTAGGATTAAGAGATAATCCTATATCTTGGTTAGGGGCCAATTGGGCCCAAAATTAGACTTGGTTTTGTTAGGATCGAGAGCACTAAGAGGGGGGGGTGAATTAGTGCAGCGGAAATCTTACAACGATTTAAAAACCAAAAGCTGCGTTTGTTCAAAAACTATTATGATGCAAAAGCAAATTCTCAGTTTGTATCTAAGTGCAGTTTGCGTCTAAGCGCAGATTGCGTCTAAGCGCAGTTTTGCGTCTAAGCGCAGATTGCATCTAAGCGCAGTTTTGCGTCTAAGCGCAGTTTTGCGTCTAAACTCAGATTTACGTCTAAATGCAGATTTACGTCTAAACGCAGATTTACGTCTAAACGCAGTTTTATGTCTAAACGTAGTTTTACGTCTAAACGCAGATTTACGTCTAAACGCAGTTTTACGTCTAAATGCAGTTTTACGTCTAAACGCAGTTTTACGTCTAAACGCAGTTTTACGTCTAAACGCAGATTTACGTCTAAACGCAGTTAGACGCAGATTTACGTCTAAACTTTGAAACTCGTTTGTATACTCGCAGAAGGCAGTATGCAGTTGAAACCAAGACGTAAACGTGAACTGAAATCTGATGATTGAGTGAAGAAAGCCGATTTACGTCTGAATGCAGTTTTACGTCTAAATGTTGAAACTCGTTCGTAAAATCGTAGAGGACAGATTGCAGTTATTAATAGGATTAAAATGTAAGCGTAAACTGCAAGGAAGCTCGTTCGTAAAAGCACGGAAAACAGTTCTGCAGAATCAAACGTAAACGTAAACTGTAATGTATGAAAATACGAGTTTACGTCTGAATGCAGATTTGGAAGAACAGCACTTAGAACTTGTTCGTGAAAGCGCAGAGAGCAGTAGTGATGAGGGAGGTTTGCAGTAATGATAAAGTGCTCGAAAATAAACGCAAACCAGAGATTTAGAGTGGTTCGGTCAGCCTTGACCTACTCCACTTTTGGCTTCCTCCACCGATGAGGTTGCCGACGTCAACTAGGTGCCTTCCTTCAATGGGCGAAGGCCAAACTTCCCTCTTACAATTTCTCTCCTTTTGGCAGGCTTAGGAGACAACCTTTACAGACCTTTCTCTCCTCACTTTACAATTGAAAACTTGAAGAACAGAAGGAGGAGACTTAAAGGCTTTACAACACTTTTGAGCTCTTTAGAATCACAGAAAAGATCACGATTTCGGTATGGGTCTATTATCTTTTCAGTGCTGAATGGGTGGGGTATTTATAGGCCTCAACCCAATTCAAAATTCGAGCTCAAAACGATCAAATCGATCAAATCCCAGAATTCTGGGATCAGGCGGTTGCACCTCTCGACTGGAGAGGTGGCACCGCCTGGCAGAGCTCGAAGACTGAGCTCTGCCGATTGCTTCTCTCTGCCAGAGCTCGAAGACTGAGCTCGATGGTTGCATCACCTGGCAGAGCTCGAAGACTGAGCTTGGTGATTGCATCACCTGGCAGAGCTCGAAACTGAGCTCGGTGGTTGCATCACCTGGCAGAGCTCCAAGCTGAGCTCAGGCTGATCCACCTCTCTGCCAGAGCTCGAAGACTGAGCTTGGTGAATGCATCACCTGGCAGAGCTCGAGACTGAGCTCAGGCTGATGCACCTCTCTGCCAGAGCTCGAAGACTGAGCTCGGTGGTTGCATCGCCTGGCAGAGCTCGGAACTTGAGCTCTGGCGGTGCAACCTCTTGGCTGGGGCGGTTGCACCTCCCAGCCTTGCAGCCCAGGCGGTTGCACCTCCTGGCTGGGGCGGTTGCACCTCCCAACCCCACAGCCCAGGCGGTTGCACCTCCTGGCTGGGGCGGTTGCACCTCCCAACCCCACAGCCCAAGCGGTTGCACCTCCTGGCTGGGGCGGTTGCACCTCCTGGTGCAATCAGGGTCCGAATGGTTCACTCCATTCGGCCCACTTTGAATCTTTTCAGGGGCCCAATTGCCCCAAGATTAAGCTAATGGGATCACCTCCCATTTTCATGCTTAATCATCATGCTAACTACGATTAACTCTAAGACAACTTCTGCAGCTTGCTCCGATGCGTCAATCGCTTCTTCCGGCGAGTTTCCTGCCAACTTCCGTCGATCAACCGATAACCCTCGGTGATCCTTCTGCGGACATCCGGCATACTCCTGGACTTTGCGACGATCCACTTGGCAAGTTCCGACGAGCTTCGTTTGGCAAGCTTCTGGACTTCTCGGATCTGTTCTCTCTGAACCTCCGACGACCGTCCGAACTTCCGTCGAACTCTCGAACTCCCAACGTGATCATGATCTTGACTCCGGCGCAACTCCTGCTGCTTGTCTTACTCTCATCGTAGTTAATCCTGCACACTTATCTCAACACATAGATTAGATAACAAATTAGATAACAAATGACAATTGACTTCATCATCAAAATCCGAGATTCAACAATCTCCCCCTTTTTGATGATGACAATCAATTGATAAAGGAGTTGTCCTTAACTCCCCCTATCTATATGCCATAGTTGAGATAAGTCAACCTTGAATTCAAGACCTAAGAATTCAAGTGACGTATTGATAAGTTAGATCAGTTAAACTTATCAATGCTCCCATCATGATGCCTATCATGATGTATCTCTTCAAGAATTATGTCAAGGCATGACATACATCATCAAGTTTGTATGATAGTGTTTGTAACCATTCATCATGTAATCATATAAAGCTACGAAGGACTTTTTACATGATGCTCACATTTGAGATTTTCTAGTAAGTTTGCATTTTCTTCACAATATCAAATCAAGATATGATGCAAACTATAGTACATGTTCACATATCTCTTGGTGATGCAAGGATGGCATAACATTGTTTATGGCATCACTCATGTATTTGCAACTATGACATAGATATGATTATGGCAGTTCAGCTATGACATAGTGTTTATCAATTCATATTTTTCTCCCCCTTTGTCATCAACAAAAAGCATGATAGCATTATCAAGCATATAAAGGAAGTCATGACACATATATCTCTTTATTGTTTTTGCTTGACGGAGGAAAGTCATTTTCCAAAGAATTTTCATAAGAGTTTACGGGAACATCCCATTTTTAGCATACAACCCGAAAAATGAACTTCTTACATGCATTTGGTTAAAAAATATTTGTCACATAATTTGCAACATGTTATTTGATCAAGCGTTGTCTAGGCATGTAATAGTAATAACATTCAAAAAATAATTTTAAGTATTCGGACACATCAACATTCCTAATTTTCTTCTTATGTAATCAAATTGTTCTTCACATAGGGGTTTTGTGAAGATATCAGCTAGTTGATGTTTGGTATCAATAAACTCTATGGTTACATCATGATTAGTGACATGATCTCGTATAAAGTGATGTCTAATATCAATGTGTTTTGTTCTTGAGTGTTGTATAGGATTTTTAGTTAAGCATATTGCACTCGTGTTATCACATTTAATGGGAATATCTTTAAGATTCACTTTGTAATCTTCTAAAGTGTTTTTCATCCATACAACTTGTGCACAGCATGCACTTGCTGCAATGTATTCAGCTTCGGTTGTTGATAGGGCAACCGAGTTTTGTTTCTTAGATGACCAGGATACAAGGGCATGTCCTAAAAATTGACATGATCCTGATGTGCTTTTTCTGTCTAGTTTACAGCCAGCGAAGTCCGCATCAGCATAGGCTGTTAATTCAAAATTTTCTGATTTTGGGTACCATAATCCTAGATTGGTAGTTCCATTAAGATATCTGAGTATTCTTTTGACTGCTTTGAGATGAGATATCTTAGGGTCTGATTGAAATCTAGCACAAAGTCCTACACTGAACATGATGTCTGGTCTGGTGGCAGTGAGGTAAAGTAAACTTCCTATCATACCCCTATAGGTTTTTTGATCGAAGCTTTCTCCATTCTCATCAATTTCTAACTTAGTGGAGGTGCTCATAGGGGTGTCAATGGCTTTTGAATTATTCATTTTGAACTTCTTTAGCAAACTCTCAGCATATTTGGTTTGACTAATAAAGATGTCATTGCTTAGTTGTTTGATTTGTAGGCCTAAGAAGAATGTTAACTCTCCCATTAGACTCATTTCGAATTCATGACTCATAGTTTTCGCAAAGGATTCACAAAGAGATTCATTTGTAGAACCAAAGATAATGTCATCAACATAAATCTGAACAATGAGAAAATCATTTTCAAAATTCTTGATAAACAATGTAGTATCAACCTTGCCTTTTATGAAATTATTTTCAATGAGAAAAGAGCTAAGTCTCTCATACCAAGCCCTTGGGGCTTGTTTTAAACCATAGAGAGCTTTAGTTAATCTAAACACATGATTAGGGTAGCCATTATTTTCAAATCCAGGAGGTTGTTCAACATAAACTTCTTCGGAAATGAAACCATTTAGAAAAGCGCTTTTAACATCCATTTGAAATAACTTAAAATTATTGCAACTAGCGTAGGCAAGGAGCATCCTTATGGCTTCCAATCGAGCCACAGGTGCGAAGGTTTCTTCGTAATCGATACCTTCTTCTTGGTTGAAACCTTTGGCCACTAATCTAGCCTTGTTTCTAACCACGATACCATTTTCATCTTGCTTGTTTCTAAAGACCCATTTAGTACCAATTACTAAATGGTCATTTGGCCTAGGAACAAGCGTCCACACCTCATTTCTCTCAAATTGATTTAATTTATCTTGCATTGCGATAATCCATGAATCATCTTTCATGGCTTCATCAACACATTTGGGTTCAATTTGGGAGAGAAAAGCGGCGTTGGCACAAAAGTTTTTAAAAGAAGATCGTGTTTGAACCCCCTTTGATGTGTCTCCTAGGATTAGCTCCTTAGGATGAGCATCTATATACTTCCAATCCTTGGGTAAGGATGTTTTGGAAGTGGATGCAACCAAGTTGCTAGTTGGAGACGGGGTTTCGTTTAAATTCAAGGAATCAAAATTAATATCATCATCAAGATCATTTTTCTTAATTTCTGAAATCTCATTGAAAACAACATGGATGGATTCTTCAATAATTAAGGTTCTTTTATTGAAGATGCGAAAAGCTTTAGAAACCGAAGAATAACCAAGAAAGATTCCTTCATCAGATTTAGCATCGAATTTTCCTAAGTTATCCTTTTCATTCAAGATAAAACACTTACACCCAAAGACTTTAAAATATGAGACATTGGGTTTTTTGTTATTCCATAACTCATAAGGAGTTTTGGTGAGTAAGGGTCTTACTAGGACTCTATTTAAAATATAACATGCAGTGTTTACAGCTTCGGCCCAAAAATATTTGGGTAGGCTATGTTCATTCAACATGGTTCTTGCCATTTCTTGCAAATTTCGATTTTTTCTTTCTACTACCCCATTTTGTTGAGGATTTCTTGGAGTAGAGAAGTTATGGTTGTATCCGTTGAGTTCACAGAATTCTTGGAAGTCTTGGTTTTGAAATTCTCCACCGTGATCACTTCTAATTGACGAAATCATAGATTCCTTCTCATTTTGAACACGTTTACAAAACTTGGTAAAATGTCTAAAGCATTCATTTTTTTGTTTTAAGAAGTAGGTCCATGTATATCTGCTGTAGTCATCAATAATGACAAAGGCGTATTTGCTACCTCCTAGACTCGATGTAGAGATTGGTCCGAACAAGTCCATATGGATCAATTGTAAGGGCCTAGAGGTGCTTATATGATTCTTAGCTTTGAAGCTACCCCTAATTTGCTTACCTAATTGGCAAGCATCACATACATTATCTTTGATGAACTTGATATGAGGAATTCCTCTTACAAGTTCTCTAGATGATACTTGATTGATTAGTTTCATGCTAGCATGACCTAATCTTCTATGCCATAGCCAAGCATCCTCATTCATAACGGCAAAGCACATTTCATCACATAAGTCATTGATGTCAATAGTGTATACGTTGTTTTGTTTTAATACAATCATAGATACATTTTTGTGTGGTTTTTCAATGATGCAGGCATTAGATTCAAATCTTATAATATATCCTTTATCACATAATTGACTAATGCTCAAGAGGTTATGTTTTAAACCATCAACTAGTAAAACATCTTCAATAGAGAGGTTGGATTTGTTACCTATGGTTCCTTTGCCAATGATTTTACCCTTGTTGTTGTCTCCGAAGGTGACATATCCTTCGTCTATGCTAGAGAGCTTAGAGAATTGAGATGGATCTCCGGTCATATGCCTTGAGCATCCACTATCAAGGTACCATTTCTTGCTCCTAGCTTGTGATTGTTTAGTTTTCTACAAGAAAGGATGACGTTTAGGTACCCATTTGCTTTTGGGTGCCTCATAAATAGATCTACATTTTCTATCATGTTGCATAGAGTTTATCATGGTTCCTTTAGGAATCCAAATTAATTTGTTTGGACTTATTTTCTTGAATGGACAACAATGTGTCTTGTGTCCAGATTTGCAACAAAAGTTGCACTTGGTTTGGTGTTGAACGTGTAAGATGGGGCCTTTTACAAAGGTAGTTGGATTTCGGTGAGGACTCCTCACAAATCCAATCCCACTTCTTTTGGGAGCATGACCCTTGTTTGTAAGGATCATGTTTAATGACTTGCTACCAACCTCGAATTTCTTCAAGGTGTCCTTAAGTAGCAAGTTTTCTTTTTGTATAGTTTCTAAATCATGACATTTGATACATGAATTTAAACTATCATGATGTTCGACTTTTAACTTATCAAACTCACAAGTAAGATTATCATGTAGCTTTTTTAGCAACTTGTATTTCTTATTTATAACTTTGCATTCATCAAATAAATCATGGAAGGCATTTAGTAATTCATCGAAAGATAAATCAGCATCTAATAAATCCGTTACCTCATCTTCGATGGCCATAAAGGCGTAATGAGCAACTTGCTCGGTGTTGGACTCCTCTTCCTCAGATGCGCTCGAATCATCCCATGTTGCTTGGAGCGCCTTCTTCTTTGTTGTTCTTTTCTTGACTTGGGGACAATCACTTTTGTAGTGTCCCGGCTTTTTACATTCGTAGCAGATCACTTGGTCCTTCTTTGATTCAAGTTTATTTTTCACATCGTTTTTAAACTTGTTTCTTTTGAAGAATTTCTTAAACTTTCTTGTCAAAAGTGCCAAGTCATCGTCACAATCCTCATCACTTGAGTTTTCTCTCAAGTGGCATTCAGAAGTTTTAAGTGCCATATCCTTCCTGTTCTTTGGAAGGATGTCTTCTTGCTCTTCATGAGCTTTGCAGGTCATTTCGTAGGTCATTAATGACCCGACTAGTTCTTCAAGAGGAAAATTTCGCAGATCTTTTGCCTCTTGAATGGCGGTGACTTTAGGATCCCAACTCTTAGGAAGGGATCTTAGTATCTTATTAACAAGCTCAAAATCCGAAAAGCTCTTTCCGAGTCCTTTTAGACCGTTGACGACATCCGTGAAACGGGTAAACATGTCGCCAATGGTTTCACTCGGTTTCATTCGGAAAAGTTCAAAAGAATGCAGCAACAGATTGATTTTTGACTCTTTCACTCTACTTGTGCCCTCGTGGGTCACTTCAAGTGTGTGCCAAATATCAAAAGCAGTTTCGCAAGTTGAAACACGATTAAACTCGTTTTTATCAAGTGCGCAAAATAAGGCATTCATAGCCTTTGCATTAAGAGCGAAAGCCTTCTTCTCCAAATCGTTCCAATCGATCATTGGAAGAGAAGATTTTGAAAATCCATTTTCAACAAGGTTCCACAGTTCAAAATCCATAGAAATAAGAAAGATCCTCATTCGGGTCTTCCAGTAAGTGTAGTCCGTTCCACTGAACATGGGTGGACGTGTAATTGAATGCCCCTCTTGGTTTCCGGCGTATGCCATCTCTCTTGGGTTTTAATCCTTTAGAGAGTTAACCTTGCTCTGATACCAATTGTTAGGATCGAGAGCACTAAGAGGGGGGGGGTGAATTAGTGCAGCGGAAATCTTACAACGATTTAAAAACCAAAAGCTGCGTTTGTTCAAAAACTATTATGATGCAAAAGCAAATTCTCAGTTTGTATCTAAGTGCAGTTTGCGTCTAAGCGCAGATTGCGTCTAAGCGCAGTTTTGCGTCTAAGCGCAGATTGCGTCTAAGCGCAGTTTTGCGTCTAAGCGCAGTTTTGCGTCTAAACTCAGATTTACGTCTAAATGCAGATTTACGTCTAAACGCAGATTTACGTCTAAACGCAGTTTTATGTCTAAACGTAGTTTTACGTCTAAACGCAGATTTACGTCTAAACGCAGTTTTACGTCTAAACGCAGTTTTACGTCTAAACGCAGTTTTACGTCTAAACGCAGTTTTACGTCAAAACACAGATTTACGTCTAAACGCAGTTAGACGCAGATTTACGTCTAAACTTTGAAACTCGTTTGTATACTCGCAGAAGGCAGTATGCAGTTGAAACCAAGACGTAAACGTGAACTGAAATCTGATGATTGAGCGAAGAAAGCCGATTTACGTCTGAATGCAGTTTTACGTCTAAATGTTGAAACTCGTTCGTAAAATCGTAGAGGACAGATTGCAGTTATTAATAGGATTAAAATGTAAGCGTAAACTGCAAGGAAGCTCGTTCGTAAAAGCACGGAAAACAGTTCTGCAGAATCAAACGTAAACGTAAACTGTAATGTATGAAAATACGAGTTTACGTCTAAATGCAGATTTGGAAGAACAGCACTTAGAACTTGTTCGTGAAAGCGCAGAGAGCAGTAGTGATGAGGGAGGTTTGCAGTAATGATAAAGTGCTCGAAAATAAACGCAAACCAGAGATTTAGAGTGGTTCGGTCAGCCTTGACCTACTCCACTTTTGGCTTCCTCCACCGATGAGGTTGCCGACGTCAACTAGGTGCCTTCCTTCAATGGGCGAAGGCCAAACTTCCCTCTTACAATTTCTCTCCTTTTGGCAGGCTTAGGAGACAACCTTTACAGACCTTTCTCTCCTCACTTTACAATTGAAAACTTGAAGAACAGAAGGAGGAGACTTAAAGGCTTTACAACACTTTTGAGCTCTTTAGAATCACAGAAAAGATCACGATTTCGGTATGGGTCTGTTATCTTTTCAGTGCTGAATGGGTGGGGTATTTATAGGCCTCAACCCAATTCAAAATTCGAGCTCAAAACGATCAAATCGATCAAATCCCAGAATTCTGGGATCAGGCGGTTGCACCTCTCGACTAGAGAGGTGGCACCGCCTGGCAGAGCTCGAAGACTGAGCTCTGCCGATTGCTTCTCTCTGCCAGAGCTCGAAGACTGAGCTCGATGGTTGCATCACCTGGCAGAGCTCGAAGACTGAGCTTGGTGATTGCATCACCTGGCAGAGCTCGAAACTGAGCTCGGTGGTTGCATCACCTGGCAGAGCTCCAAGCTGAGCTCAGGCTGATCCACCTCTCTACAAGAGCTCGAAGACTGAGCTTGGTGAATGCATCACCTGGCAGAGCTCGAGACTGAGCTCAGGCTGATGCACCTCTCTGCCAGAGCTCGAAGACTGAGCTCGGTGGTTGCATCGCCTGGCAGAGCTCGGAACTTGAGCTTTGGCGGTGCAACCTCTTGGCTGGGGCGGTTGCACCTCCCAGCCTTGCAGCCCTGGCGGTTGCACCTCCTGGCTGGGGCGGTTGCACCTCCCAACCCCACAGCCCAGGCGGTTGCACCTCCTGGCTGGGGCGGTTGCACCTCCCAACCCCACAGCCCAGGCGGTTGCTGTTGAATCTCGTATTTTGATGATGAAACTACTTATGATTTAATCTGCGTTTTGAGTGACGCAGGATGCTTCGATCAGGATGAGACAATTAAAGCAGGAAAATCATGTTGTGCCGAAGGAACATGTCAGAAGATTGGACGTCGGGCCGGTGGATTGGTCGACGTATCGACAGAAGGCTTCGGGCCGTGAACTCGGGCATCGGGCCAAGAAGAGCGGGTATTGTGCCAAGGATATCGGAGTTGCGGAGTCAACTGGCCGATTGGGCAATAGGCTGCACGAGAGGACGATGCGCCGAAGAATCGGACGAAGCGTCGAGGGACCAATGACATGTCGGACAACTTGGTTAATTGCTTAGGATTAATTGTCTCGATTGAAGTTTTGTTTTAAGTGTGCAGGATTAACTACGATGAGAGTAAGACAAGCAGCAGGAGTTGCGCCGGAGTCAAGATCATGATCACGTTGGGAGTTCGAGAGTTCGACGGAAGTTCGGACGGTCGTCGGAGGTTCAGAGAGAACAGATCCGAGAAGTCCAGAAGCTTGCCAAGCGAAGCTCGTCGGAACTCACCAAGTGGATCGTCGCAAAGTCCAGGAGTATGCCGGATGTCCGCAGAAGGATCACCGAGGGTTATCGGTTGATCGACGGAAGTTGGCAGGAAACTCGCCGGAAGAAGCGATTGACGCATCGGAGCAAGCTGCAGAAGTTGTCTTAGTGATAATCGTAGTTAGCACGATGATTAAGCATGAAAATGGGAGGTGATCTCATTAGCTTAATCTTGGGGCAATTGGGCCCCTGAAAAGATTCAAAGTGGGTCGAATGGAGTGAACCATTCGGACCCTGATTGCACCAGGAGGTGCAACCGCCCCAGCCAGGAGGTGCAACCGCCTGGGCTGTGGGGTTGAGAGGTGCAACCGCCCCAGCCAGGAGGTGCAACCGCCTGGGCTGTGGGGCTGGGAGGTGCAACCGCCCCAGCCAGGAGGTGCAACCGCCAGGGCTGCACGGCTGGGAGGTGCAACCGCCCCAGCCAAGAGGTTGCACCGCCAGAGCTCAAGTTCCGAGCTCTGCCAGGCGATGCAACCACCAAGCTCAGTCTTCGAGCTTTGGCAGAGTGGTGCATCAGCCTGAGCTCAGTCTCGAGCTTTGCCAGGTGATGAATTCACCAAGCTCAGTCTTCGAGCTATGGCAGAATGGTGCATCAGCTTGAGCTCAGTTTGGAGCTCTGCCAAGTGATGCAACCACCAAGCTCAGATTTCGAGCTCTGCCAGGTGATGCAACCACCAAGCTCAGTCTTCGAGCTCTGCCAGGTGATGCAACCATCGAGCTCAGTCTTCGAGCTCTGGCAGAGAAGAAGCAATCGGCAGAGCTCAGTCTTCGAGCTCTGCCAGGCGGTGCCACCTCTCCAGTCGAGAGGTGCAACCGCCTGATCCCAGAATTCTGGGATTTGATCGATTTGATCGTTTTGAGCTCGAATTTTGAATTGGGTTGGGGCCTATAAATACCCCACCCATTCAGCACTGAATTGAGCAAGAACTGACCCGAAATCTTGATCTTTTCAGTGGTTCTTAGAGCTCAAAACTGCTAGTTTTCCTCCTCCTTCTGTTCTTCAAGTTTGAGTTGAAAAGAGAGGAGAGAAAACATCTGTAAAGGTTGTCTCCTAAGCCTGTCAAAAGGAGAGAAATTGTAAGAGGGAAGTTTGGCCTTCGCCCATTGAAGGAAGGCACCTAGTTGACGTCGGCAACCTCATCGGTGGAGGAAGCCAAAAGTGGAGTAGGTCAAGGCTGACCGAACCACTCTAAATCTCTGGTTTGCGTTTATTTTCGAGCACTTTATCATTACTGCAAACCTCCCTCATCACTACTGCTCTCTGCGCTTTCACGAACAAGTTCTAAGTGCTGTTCTTCCAAATCTGCATTCAGACGTAAACTCGTATTTTCATACATTACAGTTTACGTTTACGTTTGATTCTGCAGAACTGTTTTCCGCGCTTTTACGAACGAGCTTCCTTGCAGTTTACGCTTACATTTTAATCCTATTAATAACTGCAATCTGTCCTCTACGATTTTACGAACGAGTTTCAACATTTAGACGTAAAACTGCATTCAGACGTAAATCGGCTTTCTTCGCTCAATCATCAGATTTCAGTTCACGTTTACGTCTTGGTTTCAACTGCATACTGCCTTCTGCGAGTATACAAACGAGTTTCAAAGTTTAGACGTAAATCTGCGTCTAACTGCGTTTAGACGTAAATCTGCGTTTAGACGTAAAACTGCGTTTAGACGTAAAACTGCGTTTAGACGTAAAACTGCGTTTAGACGTAAAACTGCATTTAGACGTAAAACTGCGTTTAGATGTAAATCTGCGTTTAGACGTAAAACTACGTTTAGACGTAAAACTGCGTTTAGACGTAAATCTGCGTTTAGACGTAAATCTGCATTTAGACGTAAATCTGAGTTTAGACGCAAAACTGCGCTTAGACGCAAAACTGCGCTTAGACGCAATCTGCGCTTAGACGCAAAACTGCGCTTAGACGCAATCTGCGCTTAGACGCAAACTGCACTTAGATACAAACTGAGAATTTGCTTTTGCATCATAATAGTTTTTGAACGAACGCAGCTTTTGGTTTTTAAATCGCTATAAGATTTCCGCTGCACTAATTCACCCCCCCCCCCCTCTTAGTGCTCTTGATCCTAACAATTGGTATCAGAGCGGGGTATTTCTCATTTCGGATTTACACCCGAGAGAAATGACTTTTCAAGAGGGCTGTTCGGTCTTTCGTCCACCGTTCTTTAACGGATTGGACTACACTTATTGGAAAACTCGAATGAGAGTTTTCTTAATTTCTCTAAATCTGGATTTATGGAATATTATTGAAAACAGTTTTCAACTTCCCTCCAAACCGATGAACGAATGGTCGGTTTTGGAGAAGAAGAATTTTTCTTTAAACGCAAAGGCTATGAATGCCTTATTTTGCGCATTGGACAAAAATGAGTTCAATCGGATTTCTACGTGTGAAACGGCTTTCGATATTTGGCGCACTCTTGAAATCACGCACGAGGGAACTAGTAGAGTCAAAGACTCGAAAGTTAATATTCTACTGCTTGATTTCGAGCTTTTTCATATGAAACCAAGCGAAACCGTTGTTGACATGTACACCCGTTTTACGGATGTCGTCAATGGTTTAAAATCACTTGGTAAAAGCTTTTCGGATTTTGAACTCGTTAACAAAGTTTTGCGCTCACTTTCTAAAACTTGGGATTCAAAAGTAACTGCTATTCAAGAATCGAAAAACTTGAACCATTTTCCACTTGAAGAACTAATTGGTTCATTGATCACATATGAAATGACATGCAATGCACGTGAAGAACTTGAGAACCACCTTCCAAAGAACAGGAAGGATTTGGAACTCTGGACAAATGAATGCCACTTGAGCGATGACTCAAGTGATGAGGACAATGATGAACAAACCAACCTTCCAAAGAACAGGAAGGATTTGGGACATAGAACATTTGAAGACCACTCGAGCATAAGCTCAAGTGATGGTGAACCTAAAATGAAACGAAAATTAAAAAACAAAAAGAATGGAACTACTTGCTTTAAACGCAAGAAGAAGAACAAAAATTGGGATGAATCGAGCTCCTCCGAAGAAGAGAAAGTCAACAAAAGCAAGGCGGCAAACTACGCCTTAACAGCCTACAATGATGAGGTAATCGAAATCCCCCTAATTTACTTCGAAATTACATGATGCATTTCATGATGCATTTTTCTTTTTCTTTAAATTTTCTTGAAAATTATATTTTTAATAATTTAATAATGAAAATGCAAAAATATGATCATGCTTGTAATCTTGAAAATGATAATGAAAATTGCATGTCTCATGTTAATGCAAGATAGAAATCTAATGATTTTACACCTAGTGAGATTAATCTTATTTATGTGCTTGAAAAGCAAAAATGTATATTTTGATAATTTTCATATTGCTTTTCAATGACGATACATGGCTTTTGTCTGGAATGCTTGATATTTTTCATTGTCTTTGTTTATGAAATATAATGTATGGTTTTGACATAAAAATAAAGATTTGAGCATGCTATTATAAAGTCAATCATAGATTAAAACTAAAGAGGTTTTAGGCATCTACAAGAATCATTCAAAATTATGTTCAATGAAACCTTGCTTAATGTTGCAATGAAAATATTAAAGTTATACTTGATGATTTCAGATTTGACAAATGCTACACTTTAAATATGAATCATTCTTCAATCAGATTAAATGCTTCAATCATTTTCTATCTCTAAGAGTTCTCGATTTTGGTGAAATACAAGTGATAAATTCATTTATGATATCTTGTAAATCACTTGAATTATGAATGAGTTTTTCTTTTTTATGATGTGTTAAAAGAATCACTTAAAAAGAAAATGTTTTTCCCATTTTATCGAGATTAATGATTTCATGATATTATGTGAATCTCGAAACTGATTTTGATGAAATAGTAATAACGTTATTCATGTTATAAATCTTAAAAATGATAATATGCTTCATGTGATAATATGAATACATGAAACACTTATGATATTCTGTGTATTCATAAAATATTTATCTCATCATCCAATAACTCTTCTTGATATTCCTTATGAGATGAAATGAAATAATGCATGAAATACAAATGAGGAGTTAATGATCATGCATAATAGGATGTAATGAATTCTAGATACCATCATTTGAATATCTATGATCATGCTGCCAAAATGATATATCATGAATGCTTGAATATCATGTTTGATATGCTCATGATGATGATTGATTTTTCAGTATCATGCATAAATTTTTTGAAATGTAATGTTAATGAATTTGTGCATTGAAACTATAATGATGCACAAATAAGAATGATTACTTACCTTTGTCATGATTTAGAAATTGATGTAAAGGGTTTTTCCCTTGTTGACAATGACAAAGGGGGAGATAGCTAGTTTGCACAAGTCAAGAAGATGCAAAAACTTGATTGCCAGCTTGCCTATCGTAAGTAGCAAAGATTGCTAACTTGCTTATTTCAAGAAGCAAAAGTTGTCTTCTTGAACATCACTATCTTGAATATCTCAAGAAGCAAGACTTGCAACTTGCACATTACAATAGGAAGCAATAATCATGAGCCTACACAAGAAAGTTATCTTGCATTTGCTTTCAAAGTTTTTTGCTAGCTTGTATATTGTGAAACTTGTACATCGTAAAAATTGCTAGCTCGTAGTCTAAAGAGAAGCGAAAAGCTGCTATCTCAAAAGAAGCAAATGTGCTATCTTGCCTATCTCAAGAGGCAAAAATGCTAACTTGCACTTCTAGCAAAACTTGACAAATTTGCATATATCAAGAAGCAAGAGTTGCTTTCTTGAACATCTCTAGTTTGCTAGCTTGCATGATATAGAACTTGCTATCTTGAACATTACCAAAAGTGCTATCTTATATGTTATAAAACTTGAATATCTAAAACTTGATAGCATGAATGTCCTAAGCATGATATAACACCTGCTAAATCTTCTAGCTCCAAGATTGCATGATGATAAAACTTGATATTATGTTTTTCATTCAATGAGTTGAACCAATATCACACACAAACACTTGATTGTGATACTTCTCCTTTTTGTTGATGACAAAGGGGGAGAAGTATGTTGATGACATGACATGTGATGCATAAGTTTATGCATAAGTTCATGTTGACGTGTTGCAAGTATTCATGATGAATATTGCAATGACTTGAATTCAGTGTGAATTCAAGGTTCTATCAATATGGCATATTGATAGGGGGAGTTTGTTTAAACTCCGGGAGTTAAGGTTAACTCCGTTTATGATGACATGTTGCTTAGATTTTTGAATCTAAGAGGTTCTATCAATATGGCATATTGATAGGGGGAGTTTGTTTAAACTCCGGGAGTTAAGTTTAACTCCGTCATCAAGTAGTTGTCATCATCAAAAAGGGGGAGATTGTTGAATCTCGTATTTTGATGATGAAACTACTTATGATTTAATCTGCGTTTTGAGTGACGCAGGATGCTTCGATCAGGATGAGACAATTAAAGCAGGAAAATCATGTTGTGCCGAAGGAACATGTCAGAAGATTGGACGTCGGGCCGGTGGATCGGTCGACGTATCGACAGAAGGCTTCGGGCCGTGAACTCGGGCATCGGGCCAAGAAGAGCGGGTATTGTGCCAAGGATATCGGAGTTGCGGAGTCAACTGGCCGATTGGGCAATAGGCTGCACGAGAGGACGATGCGCCGAAGAATCGGACGAAGCGTCGAGGGACCAATGACATGTCGGACAACTTGGTTAATTGCTTAGGATTAATTGTCTCGATTGAATTTTTGTTTTAAGTGTGCAGGATTAACTACGATGAGAGTAAGACAAGCAGCAGGAGTTGCGCCGGAGTCAAGATCATGATCACGTTGGGAGTTCGAGAGTTCGACGGAAGTTCGGACGGTCGTCGGAGGTTCAGAGAGAACAGATCCGAGAAGTCCAGAAGCTTGCCAAGCGAAGCTCGTCGGAACTCGCCAAGTGGATCGTCGCAAAGTCCAGGAGTATGCCGGATGTCCGCAGAAGGATCACCGAGGGTTATCGGTTGATCGACGGAAGTTGGCAGGAAACTCGCCGGAAGAAGCGATTGACGCATCGGAGCAAGCTGCAGAAGTTGTCTTAGTGATAATCGTAGTTAGCACGATGATTAAGCATGAAAATGGGAGGTGATCTCATTAGCTTAATCTTGGGGCAATTGGGCCCCTGAAAAGATTCAAAGTGGGTCGAATGGAGTGAACCATTCGGACCCTGATTGCACCAGGAGGTGCAACCGCCCCAGCCAGGAGGTGCAACCGCCTGGGCTGTGGGGTTGAGAGGTGCAACCGCCCCAGCCAGGAGGTGCAACCGCCTGGGCTGTGGGGCTGGGAGGTGCAACCGCCCCAGCCAGGAGGTGCAACCGCCAGGGCTGCACGGCTGGGAGGTGCAACCGCCCCAGCCAAGAGGTTGCACCGCCAGAGCTCAAGTTCCGAGCTCTGCCAGGCGATGCAACCACCAAGCTCAGTCTTCGAGCTTTGGCAGAGTGGTGCATCAGCCTGAGCTCAGTCTCGAGCTTTGCCAGGTGATGAATTCACCAAGCTCAGTCTTCGAGCTATGGCAGAATGGTGCATCAGCTTGAGCTCAGTTTGGAGCTCTGCCAAGTGATGCAACCACCAAGCTCAGATTTCGAGCTCTGCCAGGTGATGCAACCACCAAGCTCAGTCTTCGAGCTCTGCCAGGTGATGCAACCATCGAGCTCAGTCTTCGAGCTCTGGCAGAGAAGAAGCAATCGGCAGAGCTCAGTCTTCGAGCTCTGCCAGGCGGTGCCACCTCTCCAGTCGAGAGGTGCAACCGCCTGATCCCAGAATTCTGGGATTTGATCGATTTGATCGTTTTGAGCTCGAATTTTGAATTGGGTTGGGGCCTATAAATACCCCACCCATTCAGCACTGAATTGAGCAAGAACTGACCCGAAATCTTGATCTTTTCAGTGGTTCTTAGAGCTCAAAACTGCTAGTTTTCCTCCTCCTTCTGTTCTTCAAGTTTGAGTTGAAAAGAGAGGAGAGAAAACATCTGTAAAGGTTGTCTCCTAAGCCTGTCAAAAGGAGAGAAATTGTAAGAGGGAAGTTTGGCCTTCGCCCATTGAAGGAAGGCACCTAGTTGACGTCGGCAACCTCATCGGTGGAGGAAGCCAAAAGTGGAGTAGGTCAAGGCTGACCGAACCACTCTAAATCTCTGGTTTGCGTTTATTTTCGAGCACTTTATCATTACTGCAAACCTCCCTCATCACTACTGCTCTCTGCGCTTTCACGAACAAGTTCTAAGTGCTGTTCTTCCAAATCTGCATTCAGACGTAAACTCGTATTTTCATACATTACAGTTTACGTTTACGTTTGATTCTGCAGAACTGTTTTCCGCGCTTTTACGAACGAGCTTCCTTGCAGTTTACGCTTACATTTTAATCCTATTAATAACTGCAATCTATCCTCTACGATTTTACGAACGAGTTTCAACATTTAGACGTAAAACTGCATTCAGACGTAAATCGGCTTTCTTCGCTCAATCATCAGATTTCAGTTCACGTTTACGTCTTGGTTTCAACTGCATACTGCCTTCTGCGAGTATACAAACGAGTTTCAAAGTTTAGACGTAAATCTGCGTCTAACTGCGTTTAGACGTAAATCTGCGTTTAGACGTAAAACTGCGTTTAGACGTAAAACTGCGTTTAGACGTAAAACTGCATTTAGACGTAAAACTGCGTTTAGACGTAAATCTGCGTTTAGACGTAAAACTACGTTTAGACGTAAAACTGCGTTTAGACGTAAATCTGCGTTTAGACGTAAATCTGCATTTAGACGTAAATCTGAGTTTAGACGCAAAACTGCGCTTAGACGCAAAACTGCGCTTAGACGCAATCTGCGCTTAGACGCAAAACTGCGCTTAGACGCAATCTGCGCTTAGACGCAAACTGCACTTAGATACAAACTGAGAATTTGCTTTTGCATCATAATAGTTTTTGAACGAACGCAGCTTTTGGTTTTTAAATCGCTATAAGATTTCCGCTGCACTAATTCACCCCCCCCCCCTCTTAGTGCTCTTGATCCTAACAGTTGCACCTCCTGGCTGGGGCGGTTGCACCTCCCAACCCCACAGCCCCGGCGGTTGCACCTCCTGGCTGGGGCGGTTGCACCTCCTGGTGCAATCAGGGTCCGAATGGTTCACTCCATTCGGCCCACTTTGAATCTTTTCAGGGGCCCAATTGCCCCAAGATTAAGCTAATGGGATCACCTCCCATTTTCATGCTTAATCATCATGCTAACTACGATTAACTCTAAGACAACTTCTGCAGCTTGCTCCGATGCGTCAATCGCTTCTTCCGGCGAGTTTCCTGCCAACTTCCGTCGATCAACCGATAACCCTCGGTGATCCTTCTGCGGACATCCGGCATACTCCTGGACTTTGCGACGATCCACTTGGCAAGTTCCGACGAGCTTCGTTTGGCAAGCTTCTGGACTTCTCGGATCTGTTCTCTCTGAACCTCCGACGACCGTCCGAACTTCCGTCGAACTCTCGAACTCCCAACGTGATCATGATCTTGACTCCGGCGCAACTCCTGCTGCTTGTCTTACTCTCATCGTAGTTAATCCTGCACACTTATCTCAACACATAGATTAGATAACAAATGACAATTGACTTCATCATCAAAATCCGAGATTCAACAGGTTTAGGCTAAATTTAAAGCATAACCAGTGAACCGAAGGGTCTGGCGGTGGCACCGCCAGACAGGGCGGTGGTACCTCCCAACACCTGAGAGCTGGGCGGTGGCACTACTTGGCTGGGCGGTGGCACCGCCAGTCCACTGTCAGTGTCAGACACTGACAGGCGGTGGCACCGCCACTGATAGGCGGTGGCACCGCCAGCATCGGGAACCAAAGAGAATTCAAATTTTGGAGCCTAAATTTGAATCCTCTTGAGGCCTATAAATACCCCTCAATTCTCAACTGAGAGCATAACTTTTTGAGAAGCAATTGATTGAGAGAAAGATCTTAGCAAAGTCTTAGCAAGTTTTGTTTTCAATTTGCTAGTGTTCACCTCCTTCTTTCTTGCTGAAAATCTGTAAGAGAGTGAACCGCTTGTAAAAAGTTGTAAGAGGGGTATTTACCCTTCCCCTTCAAAAGATTTGCTAGTGGAAGGTGGGAGCCTCATTGAAGAGGGGCCTCACAAGTGGATGTAGGTCATTTGACCGAACCACTTTAAAATCGGCGTGATCTCTGGTTTGCATTTACTTATTGTCATTTATATTACTGCAAACCATTTGCACTTTAATGCTCTACTTCTCTGTTTCCTTCTTACGTATCCCTTCAAGTTAAAACGCAATCAAAATGGTTTCAAACGAAACGTTGCTTTTATCGTACGAAGTTTCCGAAAGTGTTTAAATTGTCAAAAGTTTATCGTACTTTACCGCTGCACTAATTCACCCCCCCCCTCTTAGTGCCACTCCGATACTAACAATTGGTATCAGAGCTAGGCTCACTCTCATATTTGGTTTGATACCCAAGAGAGATGACTTACTCCGGCATACATGAGGGTCATTCTATCACACGTCCACCATTGTTTAATGGGTTGGATTATACTTATTGGAAGACTCGTATGAGGATCTTCCTCATTTCTATGGATTTCGAGCTTTGGACTATTGTCGAAAACGGATTTCAAAAATCTTCTCTTCCGATGAGCGAATGGAATGAATCGGAGAAGAAGGTTTTTACTTTAAATGCAAAGGCTATGAATGCCTTGTTTTGTGCACTAGACAAAAATGAATTTAATCGTGTTTCAATTTGTGATTCGGCTTTTGATATATGGAGAACTCTTGAGGTCGCTCATGAAGGCACTAGCCGAGTGAAAAAGTCCAAAATCAACATCCTTGTGCACTCTTACGAACTTTTCCGAATGAAACCAAGTGAGTCTATCGGAAACATATACACCTGGTTTACAGATGTCATCAATGGACTCAAATCTCTTGGTAAAGATTTTACTAACTTTGAACTAGTAACTAAAATCTTAAGATCCCTCCCTAAAAGTTGGGATCCAAAAGTTACGGCAATTCAAGAGGCCAAAGACCTTAAAACATTCCCTCTTGAAGAACTTATTGAGTCTCTAATGACCTACGAAATGATATGTCAAGCTCATGACGAGCTCGAGAACCCCCTTCCAAAGAATAGGAAGGATATGGCACTCACATCACAAGAAGACCACTTGAAAGGAACATCAAGTGATGAGGACAGTGACAATGACATTGCACTTTTGACTCAAAATTTTAAAAAATATTTAAGAAAGAATAATTTTAAAAATAATATAAAAAATAAATTTGAACACAAGAAGGACCAAGTGATTTGCTATGAGTGCAAAAAATCAGGACACTACAAGAACGATTGTCCTCAAGCTGAAAAGAGAACATCAAAGAAGAAGGCGCTCAAGGTAACGTGGGATGATTCAAGCGTATCCGAAGAAGAAGATGCTCTTGTGATGATTAGAGTCCAACACCGAGCAAGTTGCTCATTACACCCTAATAGCCATCGGAGAAGAGATAACGGATTTAATTGATGCAGATTTACCTTATCATGCATTATTAAATGCTTTCCATGAGTTATTTGATGAATGTAAGACAATTAGTAGAAAATACAAATTGCTAAAAAATGAGCATGATAGTCTCACTTGTGATATCGATAAATTAAAAACCGAATATCATGATAGTTTAGCTCCATGTATAAAACGTCATGATCTAGAATCTCTCCAAAAGGAGAACTTGCTACTTAAGGACACCTTGAAGAAATTCGAGGTTGGTAGCAAATCTTTGAACATGATCCTTACAAATAAGGGTCACGTTCCTAAAAGAAGTGGAATCGGATTTGTGAGAAGTCCTCACCAAAATCCAACCACCTTCATTAAAGGCCCCGTCCTACATGTTCGGCACCAAAGCAATTGCAACTTTTGTTGCAAATATGGACATAAAACTTATAAATGTCCATTCAAAAAAATTAGTCCGAACAAACTAATTTGGGTTCCTAAAGGAACCATGATCAATTCTATGCAATATGATGAACAAGTTAAATCAGTTTTTAAGGCACCCAAAAGAAAATGAGTACCTAAAAATAATCCCTTCTTGTAGAAACATACACCGTCACAAGCTAGGAGCAAGAGATGGTATCTAGATAGTGGATGCTCAAGATATATGACTGGAGATCCATCTCATTTCTCTATGCTCACTAGCAAAGAAGAAGGGTACGTCACCTTCGGAGACAACAACTAAGGCAAAATCATTGGCAAGGGAACCATAGGTAACAAATTAAAATTTTCTATTGATGATGTTTTACTAGTTGATGGATTGAAACATAATCTCTTGAGTATTAGTCAATTATGTGATAAAGGTTATATCGTTAGATTTGAATCAAATGTGTGTATCATTGAAAAACCAAACCATAACATAACTATGATTGTATTAAAACAAAATAATGTCTACACCATCAACCTTGATGAACTAAGTAATGAAATGTTTTTTTTTCGCTTTAAATGATGATGCTTGGCTTTAGCATAGGAGACTAGGCCATGCAAGCATGAAACTAATATCTAAGATCTCATCTAGAGAATTAGTGCGAGGAATTCCAAATATAAAGTTTATGAAGGACAAAGTATGCGACGCATGTCAACTAGGTAAACAAATAAAAACTAGTTTTAAACCAAAAACTCAAATTAGCACCACTAGACCATTACAATTGATTCATTTGGACTTATTTGGATCAATTGACACGACAAATCTAGGGGGAAGCAAATATGCGTTTGTAATTGTGGATGACTATACTAGATACACTTGGACCTATTTCTTAGCTCACAAAAGTGATTGTTTCAAGTGTTTCTATAAATTTTGTAAACTCACTCAAAACGAAAAAGGTTTCATGATTTCATCAATTCAGGGTGATCACGGTGGCGAATTTCAAAACTGTGACTTTTAAAATTTTTGTGAAATTAATGGATACAATCACAACTTCACTCCAAGGAATCCCTAACAAAATGGAGTAGTTGAAAGAAAAAATAGAAACCTACAAGAAATGGCAAGAACGATGTTAAATGAACATAGCTTACCTAAATATTTTTGGGCCGAAGCCGTAAATACGGCTTGCTACATCATGAATAGAGTCCTAATAAGACCATCCCTATCAAAAATTCCCTATGAATTATGGAATAATAAAAAACTAAATATTTCCTATTTTAAAGTTTTCGGTTGTAAATGCTTTATTTTGAATGAAAGGGATGCCTTAGGAAAATTTGATGCTAAATCCGATGAAGGCATCTTTCTTGGTAACTCTTCCATTTCTAAGGCTTTTCGGGTTTTTAACAAAAGAACCTTAGTAATAGAAGAGTCTATTCATGTAGTTTTTAATGAAATTTCTAATTTAAAGAAAAATGATTTTGATGATGATCTTGGTTTTGATAATTTGAATTTAAATGAACCCCCTCCTCAAAATAGCAACTTGGATGCACCTTCTTCCGAAATTTCCTTACCCAAGGAATGGAAGTATATAGATGCTCATCCAAAGGAGCTAATTATAGGAGATACATCAAAAGGGGTTCAAACTCGTTCCTCTTTCAAGAATTTTTGTGCTAACACCACCTTCCTTTCTCAAATCGAACCTAAATGCATTAATGAGGCCATAAAAGATGATTTTTGGGTTATTGCAATGCAAGAGAAATTGAATCAATTTGAGAGGAATAAGGTATGGAAGCTTGTTTCTAGACCTAGTGACCATTTAGTCATTAGTACTAAATGGGTCTTTAAAAACAAGCAAGACGAAAATGGTATCGTAGTTAGAAACAAGGCTAGATTAGTGGCCAAATGTTTCAACCAAGAAGAAGGTATCGATTACAAAGAAACCTTCGCTCCCGTGGCTTGATTAGAAGCCATAAGGATGCTCCTTGCCTATGCTAGTAGTAATAATTTTAAATTGTTTCAAATGGATGTCAAAAGTGCTTTCTTGAATGGTTTTATTTCCAAAGAAGTATATGTCGAACAACCTCCCGGATTTGAAAATTCTCTTCTTCCTAATCATGTATTCAAATTGACTAAGGCTCTCTATGGCTTGAAACAAGCTCCTAGAGCTTGGTATGAAAGGCTTAGTTCCTTTCTTATTTTAAATAATTTTACCAAAGGTAAGGTTGATACTACATTGTTTATTAAACATTTTGAAAATAATTTTTTTATTATGCAAATTTATGTTGACGATATTATTTTTGACTCCTCGGATGAATCACTATGTGAATCATTTGCCAAATGTATGAGTCATAAATTTGAAATGAGTTTAATGGGTGAATTAACTTTCTTTTAAGATTACAAATCAAACAACTTAGTGATGGCATATTTATTAACCAATCTAAATATACATTAGAATTGTTAAAACGATTTATCATAGATAATTCAAAAGCAATAAGCACCCCTATGAGTACTTCGACTAAGTTAGATATGGATGAAAATAGTGAAAATTTCAATCAAAAAACATATAGGGGAATGATAGGTAGTCTACTCTACCTCACTGCGACTAGACCGGATATTATGTTTAGTGTAGGACTTTGCGCTAGGTTTCAATCTAATCCTAAATTATCTCATCTTAAGAGTGTTAAAAGAATATTTAGGTATCTTAAAGGAACTCCAAATTTAGGATTGTGGTATCCAAAATCTAAAAATTTTGATTTAATAGCTTATGCAGATGCCGATTTTGGCGGATGCAGGATAGATAGAAAAAGTACATCCAGAACATGCCAGTTTTTAGAACTTGCACTTGTTTCTTGGACTTCCAAGAAACAAAATTCAGTTGCACTATCTACGGCGGAAGCCAAATACATTGCTGCAAGTGCATGTTGTGCACAAGTTGTTTGGATTAAAAACACATTAGAAGACTATGAAATTCACTTTAAAAACGTTCCCATAAAATGTGATAATACTAGTGCCATATGTCTTACTAAAAATCTAATTCAGCACTCTAGAACTAAGCACATCGACGTTAGGCATCATTTCATACGCGATTATGTCCTTAACAATAATGTCGTTCTAGAATTCATTGACACAAAGCATCAATTAGCAGATATATTTACAGAAGCTTTAAATGAAGATCAATTTGAATTCATTAGAAAGGAATTAGGTATGTTAAATTGTCCCTAAGAATAAACTTGTTTGAATGGATTTTCCGTAAAGTTTTTCATCCTCTCTCCGTTCCTTGGTGAATTTGATCCTTCTATTTTGACTCTAAATGACACGTTAAATTACCTTATCTGGAGTCAAACACCGCTTCCATCTGATCAAGATTAATGATTTTATGATATTTTGTGAATCTCAAAATTGATTTTGATGGCTTGATTATGAGTTTCAAGTTGACGATTTGAATTTGAATGAGTTTGTATTCGAATTATGATCTTGACTTATTGGAGTTACTACTTGAATTTTTTTTTTCTCTCACAATCTCTTCCTTGTACACCTATAATTTTTGTTATTTATAAAAAGAAGAGATTTGATAAAATGGATGAATGCTGAATTTTCCTTTAAGATGAACTCTACGTAAATATTTTAGCATACTTAATTTTGAATGATGAATTTTTGTATGATCAATGCTGAATTCCTGATGTTATA